>NW_023994219.1:390000-550673 GCF_015586225.1 Lucilia sericata | reverse complement strand
AGACTTTTTCTATAGCAAATGTATCGCTGTTAGTGAGACTTTTCTATAGCAAATGTGTCGCTGTTAGTGAGACTTTTTCTATAGAAAATGTGTCGCTGTTAGTGAGACTTTTTCTATAGAAAATGTGTCGCTGTTAGTGAGACTTTTTCTATAGAAAATGTGTCGCTGTTAGTGAGACTTTTTCTATAGCAAATGTGTCGCTGTTAGTGAGACTTTTTCTATAGAAAATGTGTCGTTGTTAGTGAGACTTTTTCTATAGAAAATGTGTCGCTGTTAGTGAGACTTTTTCTATAGAAAATGTGTCGCTGTTAGTGAGACTTTTTCTATAGAAAATGTGTCGCTGTTAGTGAGACTTTTTCTATAGCAAAAGTGTCGCTGTTAGTGAGACCTTCTATAGAAAAAGTGTCGTTGTTAGTGAGACTTTTTCTACAGAAAATGTGTCGCTGTTAGTGAGACTTTTTCTATAGAAAATATGTCGCTGTTAGTGAGATTTTTTCTATAGAAAATGTGTCGCTGTTAGTGAGACTTTTGCTATAGAAAATGTGTTGCTGTTAGTGAGACTTTTTCTATAGCAAATGTATCGCTGTTAGTGAGACTTTTTCTATAGCAAATGTGTCGCTGTTAGTGAGACTTTTTCTATAGCAAATGTGTCGCTGTTAGTGAGACTTTTTCTATAGAAAATGTGTCGCTGTTAGTGAGACTTCTTCTATAGAAAATGTGTTGCTGTTAGTGAGACTTTTTCTATAGGAAATGTGTTGCTGTTAGTGAGACTTTTTCTATAGAAAATGTGTCGCTGTTAGTGAGACTTTTTCTATAGAAAATGTGTCGCTGTTAGTTAGACTTTTTCTATAGAAAAAGTGTCGCTGTTAGTGAGACTTTTTCTATAGAATAAGTGTAGCTGTTGGTGAGACTTTTTCTATAGAAAAAGTGTCGCTGTTAGTGAGACTTTTTCTATGGAAAAAGTGTCGCTGTTAGTGAGACTTTTTCTATGGAAAAAGTGTCGCTGTTAGTGAGAGTTTTTTATGGAAAAAGTGTCGCTGTTAGTGAGAGTTTTTCTATGGAAAAAGTTCGCTGTTAGTGAGAGTTTTTCAGTAGAAAAGGTGTCGCTATTTGTGGGACTTTTCTATAGAAAAGATGGCGCTATTTGTGGGTCATCTTTTATAGAAAAGGCGTCGCTGTTTGTAGGTCATATTCTATAGAAAAAGTGTCTATGCTTTGGTACGGTTTCTGTAGAAAAAGTTTCGCTATTTTTTCTATAGAGAATGTTTCGATTCTAGCGAGGCTTTAGTTGGTTTTCTTTTATAAATTCAAATGTTTTTTTATAATCTTTGGTTTATGCAATAATTAAAAAAAAATGCATTAAACAAAAACTTTAAATTTCTCACACAAAATTATTTACCTATTTCTTGCTTTTTTTATTAGATTTTCAAATATCAATTACAACATTTTTGCTTTTGCACACTTCACAAAAAAAATTTTAATTATTTAAACAAATTACAGTTAAAGCCCAAAATGAGTTTTAAATACCAAAAACAAAAATATTAAAAGTTAATGAACTAAACAACACCAAACAATATTAAAAACGTTTATAATTTTTCGGCATTTTTGTTTGTTTAAACCTCAAATTATTATTAAAGTACTTGGGCTGTCATCACCATTTAAGTTTTGTAAAAATGATATGAATTTTTTTTGTAAGAAATCCCCTTAATAATAATTTTTTTTTTTAAATAATAATAAACAAAAGCTAACAATTGAGAGTGTTGCAATTTAATTTTTTTTTTTTTTTATTTACGCTTCATGATTTTCTATTTCAGAATTCTTTGTTTTTTTTTTTTTGTTTTGTTTTCAACTGCAAGTGGCAGATGGTTTTAAAAATAACTGATAAATATTATAAATTAACAAAATAATAGCTATTTATAGAGAAAAAATTGTAATAATATAATTATTATTTAATAGATTTACAACAAAACAGTGGAGATGAAAATAGGGAGTTTAATGTATTTTTGAGGAAACCTTCTCTATAGAAAAAGCGTGTCTTAGAAAAAACTTTATCGAAGAAAACTTTTTCTATAGAAAAAGTCTCACTAAAAGCGACACATTTTCTATAGAAAAAGTCTCACTAAAAACAACACATTTTCTATAGAAAAAGTCTCACTAAAAGCGACACATTTTCTATAGAAAAAGTCTCACTAAAAGCGACACATTTTCTATAGAAAAATCTCACTAAAAGCGACACAATTTCTATAGAAAAAGTCTCACTAAAAGCGACACATTTTCTAAAGGAAAAGTCTCACTAAAAGCGACACTTTTTCTGTAGAAAAAGTCTCCCTTATAGCGACACTTTTTCTATAGAAAAAGTCTCCCTTATAGCGACACTTTTTCTATAGAAAAAGTCTCCCTTATAGCGACACTTTTTCTATAGAAAAAGTCTCACTTATAGCGACACTTTTTCTATAGAAAAAGTCTCACTTATAGCGACACTTTTTCTATAGAAAAGGTCTCACTTATAGCGACACTTTTTCTATAGAAAAAGGCTCACTTATAGCGACACTTTTTCTATAGAAAAGGTGTCACTTGTAGCGACACTTTTTCTATAGAAAAGGTCTCACTTGTAGCGACACTTTTTCTATAGAAAAGGTCTCACTTGTAGCGACACTTTTTCTATAGAAAAAGTCTCACTAACAGCGACACTTTTTCTATAGAAAAAGTCTCACTAACAGCGACACTTTTTCTATAGAAAAAGTCTCACTAACAGCGACACTTTTTCTATAGAAAAAGTCTCACTAACAGCGACTCTTTTTCTATAGAAAAAGTCTCACTAACAGCAACTCTTTTTCTATAGAAAAAGTCTCACTAACAGCAACTTTTTTTCTATAAAAAAAGTGTCACTAATAGCGACATTTTTTTATAGAAAAAGTCTCACTAACAGCGACTCTTTTTCTATGGAAAATGTCTCACTAACAGCGACTGTTTTTCTATAGAAAAAGTCTCACTAACAGCGACTGTTTTTCTATTGAAAAAGTCTCACTAACAGCGACTGTTTTTCTATAGGAAAAGTCTCACTAACAGCGACTGTTTCTCTATAGAAAAAGTCTCACTAACAGCGACTGTTTTTCTATAGAAAAAGTATCACTAACAGCGACTGTTTTTCTATAGAAAAAGTCTCATTAGCAGCGACACTTTTTCTTTTCACTTTTGTCTTTTTTTTTCTCACTTTGGTTTTGCTTGCTGTGGTTCGTCAAGGGTCACAGGTCATATTCAAGGATTTAAACTAAACCACATAATATTTAGTTATGATGATTGTCATTCTTGACTGAGTCAGTTGGTTTGACAAACAAAACTTTGTCATTGAAGATACTAAAGTTTAGTCAGCCGAATATTAAGTCTAGTTGGTGGACGACAGTCTAAATTAGAGACCAACTAAGCAACAGCAATAACAATTCAAATAAAATAATAATTAAATCATAACAATTGTTTTTTTTGGCGACCAAAAATAATATACAATTGTACAAGTTGCTAATTTTTTTTGATGAATTTGTTGTTGTTAGTATTGTTATAGTTTTTGGTTTTTTAAGGTATAAAATAATGCAATAATTGTGATGTCAAGGTTTAAAATATTGTAGTTTTTTTATATAAAAATTATGAAAAAAAAAAAACTTGAGTGCAGAATTCACTTGAACGGAAATTAAAACTTTGGTTGGAAGCAAAAAAAAAAAGTGTCATAGAGTTAAAATTATTTAAAAAAAAAACACTCATGTGCATTTACTAACAACAAACAAGGTGATCTAGAAGTGTATTCGTCTTAAGTCTTTTGTTTTGTATTGTACTTTGAAAACTTTGTTTTGATTTTGATTTGTTGTTGGTTTTAAGGCAATTGAAGTTTCTATTGTTTAAATAAATACGGTTGTAATTAAATAAAAGCATAAAAATCAATGTTGTAAACTTCTTAAAATTTTTTTCATTACACTATTGATTACTTAATTATTGTTTTTTTTTTCGTTGCCAATATATAAAAGAAGCAATCAAACATTATTCAAACATGCAATCAAATTTATTAATTCACTTTAGTTACTTAAATACTTTAAATCAAAATAGTTAAAGTGTTTAAATTTTGCTAAATAATTATTGAATGTTAAATATAACTAAGGTTTGTAAACAGTCTAAGCGGAGTACAGTGGAATTGAACTCAATAGAAGAAATTACTAGTGAGGCTTTTCTAAAGAAAAGGTCTCACTAATAGTGACTAGTAGACAGACTTTTCCTATAGAAAAAGTGTCGCTATTAGAGAGACTTTTTCTATAGAAAAAGTGTCGCTATTAGAGAGACTTTTTCTATAGAAAAAGTGTCGCTATTAGAGAGACTTTTTCTATAGAAAAAGTGTCGCTATTAGAGAGACTTTTTCTATAGAAAAAGTGTCGCTATTAGAGAGACTTTTTCTATAGAAAAAGTGTCGCTATTAGAGAGACTTTTTCTATAGAAAAAGTGTCGCTATTAGAGAGACTTTTTCTATAGAAAAAGTGTCGCTATTAGAGAGACTTTTTCTATAGAAAAAGTGTCGCTATTAGAGAGACTTTTTCTATAGAAAAAGTGTCGCTATTAGAGAGACTTTTTCTATAGAAAAGTGTCGCTATAAGAGAGACTTTTTCTATAGAAAAAGTGTCGCTATTAGAGAGACTTTTTCTATAGAAAAAGTGTCGCTATTAGAGAGACTTTTTCTATAGAAAAAGTGTCGCTATATCTCTCTAATAGCGACACTTTTTCTATAGAAAAAGTGTGGCTATGAGAGAGACTTTTTCTATAGAAAAAGTGTCGCTATTAGAGAGACTTTTTCTATAGAAAAAGTGTCGCTATTAGAGAGACTTTTTCTATAGAAAAAGTGTCGCTATTAGAGAGACTTTTTCTATAGAAAAAGTGTCGCTATTAGAGAGACTTTTTCTATAGAAAAAGTGTCGCTATTAGAGAGACTTTTTCTATAGAAAAAGTGTCGCTATTAGAGAGACTTTTTCTATAGAAAAAGTGTCGCTATATCTCTCTAATAGCGACACTTTTTCTATAGAAAAAGTGTGGCTATGAGAGAGACTTTTTCTATAGAAAAAGTGTCGCTATTAGAGAGACTTTTTCTATAGAAAAAGTGTCGCTATTAGAGAGACTTTTTCTATAGAAAAAGTGTCGCTATTAGAGAGACTTTTTCTATAGAAAAGTGTCGCTATTAGAGAGACTTTTTCTATAGAAAAAGTATCGCTATTAGAGAGACTTTTTCTATAGAAAAAGTGTCGCTATTAGAGAGACTTTTTCTATAGAAAAAGTGTCGCTATTAGAGAGACTTTTTCTATAGAAAAGGTGTCGCTATTAGAGAGACTTTTTCTATAGAAAAAGTGTCGCTATTAGAGAGACTTTTTCTATAGAAAAAGTGTCGCTATTAGAGAGACTTTTTCTATAGAAAAAGTGTCGCTACTAGAGAGACTTTTTCTATAGAAAAGTGTCGCTATTAGAGAGACTTTTTCTATAGAAAAAGTGTCGCTATTAGAGAGACTTTTTCTATAGAAAAAGTGTCGCTATTAGAGAGACTTTTTCTATAGAAAAAGTGTCGCTATTAGAGAGACTTTTTCTATAGAAAAAGTGTCGCTATTAGAGAGACTTTTTCTATAGAAAAAGTGTCGCTATTAGAGAGACTTTTTCTATAGAAAAAGTGTCGCTATTAGAGAGACTTTTTCTATAGAAAAAGTGTCGCTGTTAGTGAGACTTTTTCTATAGAAAAGTGTCGCTGTTAGTGAGACTTTTTCTATACAAAAAGTGTCGCTGTTAGTGAGACTTTTTCTATAGAAAAAGTGTCGCTGTAGTGAGACTTTTTCTATACAAAAGTGTCGCTGTTAGTGAGACTTTTTCTATACAAAAGTGTCGCTGTTAGTGAGACTTTTTCTATACAAAAAGTGTCGCTGTTAGTGAGACTTTTTCTATACAAAAAGTGTCGCTGTCAGTGAGACTTTTTCTATACAAAAAGTGTCGCTGTTAGTGAGACTTTTTCTATACAAAAAGTGTCAAAAGTGTCGCTGTTAGTGAGACTTTTTCTATACAAAAGTGTCGCTGTTAGTGAGACTTTTTCTATACAAAAAGTATCGCATTTAGTAAGACTTTTTCTATAGAAAAAGTATGGCTTTAGTAAGACTTTTTCTATAGAAAAAGTATGGCTTTTAGTAAGACTTTTTCTATACAAAAATGTCGATGTTAGTGAGACTTTTCTATAGAAAAAGTGTCACTCTTAAAGACCCATTTTCTATAAAAAAAAGTATCGTTCTTAAGAGATATTTTCTATCAAAAAAGTGTCGCTCTTAAAGACCCATTTTCTATAAAAAAAAGTATCGCTCTTAAGAGACATTTTCTATCAAAAAAGTGTCGCTCCTAAAGAGACATTTTCTATAGAAAAAGTGTTGCTCTTAAAGAGACATTTTCTATAGAAAAAGTGTTGCTCTTAAAGAGAAATTTTCTATAGAAAAAGTGTTGGTCTTCAAGAGACATATTCTATAGAAAAAGTGTCGCACTTAAAGAGAAGTTTTCTATAGAAAAAATGTCCCTTTTAAAGAGACATTTATAGGAATAGTGTCGCTCTTAAAGATACATTTTCTATAGAAAGTGTTCGCACTTAAAGGGACATTTTCTATAGAAAAAGTGTCGCTCTTAAAGAGACATTTTCTATAGAAAAAGTGTTGCACTTAAAGGGACATTTTCGAAAAAGTGAAAATATTATTTACATTGAAATTCGTTAAATTTGGTACGTTTTCATATTGTGTGATTAAATCATTTTTAATTTTAATTAATTATAAACAGAAAAACAACAAGGTTAGTGGAACAACTTGAAATTTAAATTCAATTTTCTCGCGAGAAAAAAAGGTTTAAAAAACTTTAAAGTTACAAATTTGTGGTTTACAGATTTACATTTTATTGATGGTTTTTTATTACAATTCTCGATTTATTAATTAATGTTTTTTTTTTGTTTTTTGAAATGAGTTTGGTAGTTAATTGTTATTATATTGTTATTAAACCATAAAAGGTAACAATAAACTTTTTTGTTTTGAACTTTTTTAGATGAATCACCATAATTTTTTGTTTATTTGCAAATTTTCATAACTTGCAACATAAGTCATTTGTAGTTTATTGTGGCGAATAAAATAGGGGAAATAAAGAAATTGAAATTAGAAAAAAATAAAATACACAAAACAAAATTAGACAAATAATTCAAGGTCTTATTTAAGCTTTAAAGTAAAATGAATAATTTATAAAATATTTTTAGGTAATTTTTGTAACTGTCTTGCACCAATTAACACTATTAACGTTGATTTATGTTCAAATCCGCCAACGACTTTTATACCGAAATAATAGTAATAAAAACGACTACATTTACACACTGATAAACCATAAATTTGTTCAACTTTATTACAAAACTTGATCATCTATGAATGATTATTTAACTTTAAAACAAGAAAACTAAAAAAAACAAAGAGACGTCAAAACTCAAAACTCAAAAATAAAACAAAACTAAACAACCAATCAACCGGCCAACCGTTAAAAGCAACAAATAATAGATAATAAAAACAAAAAACAATGACTTTTTAAAAACTGCTTGAAAAAAGCTAACGATGACCACTTGCTGACCACTCATTCAGCAGCGCATTCAAGAAATTGTCATCAAACATGCAAATTATGATGTAATTTAAAAATGTTTTCTTATAGCGGCTGCTGATTTTTGTCAAATATCTTGTAATATATTTTTATTTTTTTATAAAATCTTTTATTTTATTAGTACAATTTAATTTTAAAATATTTAAAAAATAAACCAATAAGGTAATAAAAATTATCATAAAGTCATAAAGTTAAAGAGTATGTCGCATATTCCCCTCTGATTTAAATATTCATGAATTTACAATTTATTATCAAAAATGGAAAGGAGTTTAGTGTCTGAAAATCATTTTAAAACGGTTTAAAGTTATTAAAAAGTTTAATTTTTTCACAAAAAAAAAAAAAAAAAAATGCATGTCTATGTCAACACACTAACAAGTGTGTAGCTTAAGTCTTTTGTTTTACATTATTGTAATTGAAACAATAAAGTTCCTATACACTTACTATACATTTTTTATAGAAAAAGTATGGCAAGTCGAGAGATATTTTCTACAGCAAAAGTGTCGATTCTAATGAAACTTTCTATAGAAAAATTGCAGCATTAAGAGAGACATTTTCTATAGAAAAAGTTTCGTTTTTAGTGTAACTATTAGACAAACTTTTTCTATAGAAAAAATATCGCTATTATACAGGCTTCCCTATAGAAAGTTTAGCTTTTAGACAGACTTTTTCTATAAAAAAATATCGCTTTTATACAGACTTCCCTAAAGAAAAAGTGTCCCTACTAGACAGACTTTTTCTATAGAAAGTGTCACTATTAGACAGACTTTTTCTATAGAAATAGTGTTGCTTTTAGAGAGATATTTTCTATAGAAAATGTGTCGCTGAAGAGAGGCATTTTCTATAGAAAGAGTGTCGCTATTAGAGAGACTTTTCCTATAGAAAATGTGTTGTTTTTAGAGAGACTTTTTTTATAGAAAAAGCATCACTAGTAG
This sequence comes from Lucilia sericata, assembly GCF_015586225.1. Lineage (NCBI taxonomy): Eukaryota > Metazoa > Arthropoda > Insecta > Diptera > Calliphoridae > Lucilia > Lucilia sericata. The sequence continues at coordinate 542,064 of NW_023994219.1, read as the reverse complement.
CGACAAATTTTCTATAGAAAAAGTGTCGCTTTAGTGACTTTTTTTAGTGAGACTTTTTCTATAGGAAAAGCGTCGCTTTTAGTGAGACTTTTTCTGTAGAAAAAGTGTCGCTTTTAGTGAGACATTTTCTATAGAAACAGTGTAGCTTTAGTGAGACATTTTCTATAGAAAAAGTGTCGCTTTTAGTGAGACTTTTCTATAGAAAAAGTATCGCTGTTTAATGGGACTTTTTCTATAGAAAAAGTGTCGCTGTATGAGACTTTTTCTATAGAAAAGTGTCGCTGTTACAGAGGACTTTTTCTATAGAAAAAGTATTGCTGTTAGTGAGACTTTTCTATAGGAAAAGTGTCGCTGTTAGTGAGACTTTTCTATAGAAGGTCTCTATTAGAGAGATTTTTTTATATAGAAAAAGTGTCTCTTTAGAGAGAGTTTTTCTATCGAAATGGAGTCTCTATTAGAGATAGTTTTTCTATCGAAATAGAGTCTCTATTAGAGAGAGTTTTTCTATCGAAATGGAGTCTCTATTAGAGATAGTTTTTCTATCGAAATAGAGTCTCAGAGAGTTTTTCTATCGAAATGGAGTCTCTATTAGAGATAGTTTTTCTATCGAAATAGAGTCTCAGAGAGTTTTTTCTATCGAAATAGAAGTCTCTATTAGAGAGAGTTTTTCTATCGAAATAGAGTCTCTATTAGAGAGAGTTTTTCTATCGAAATAGAGTCTCTATTAGAGAGAGTTTTTCTATAGAAAAAGTGTCTCTATTAGAGAGAGTTTTTCTATAGAAAAAGTGTCTCTATTAGAGAGAGTTTTTCTATAGAAAAAGTGTCTCTATTAGAGAGAGTTTTTCTATAGAAAAAGTGTCTCTATTAGAGAGAGTTTTCTATAGAAAAGTGTCTCTATTAGAGAGAGTTTTTCTATAGAAAAAGTGGTCTCTATTAGAGAGAGTTTTTCTATAGAAAAGTGTCTCTATTAGAGAGAGTTTTTCTATAGAAAAAGTGTCTCTATTAGAGAGAGTTTTTCTATAGAAAAAGTGTCTCTATTAGAGAGAGTTTTTCTATAGAAAAAGTGTCTCTATTAGAGAGAGTTTTTCTATAGAAAAAGTGTCTCTATTAGAGAGAGTTTTTCTATAGAAAAGTGTCTCTATTAGAGAGAGTTTTTCTATAGAAAAAGTGTCTCTATTAGATAGAGTTTTTCTATAGAAAAAGTGTCTCTATTAGAGAGAGTTTTTCTATAGAAAAAGTGTCTCTATTAGAGAGAGTTTTTCTATAGAAAAAGTGTCTCTATTAGAGAGAGTTTTTCTATAGAAAAGTGTCTCTATTAGAGAGAGTTTTTCTATAGAAAAAGTGTCTCAATTAGAGAGAGTTTTTCTATAGAAAAAGTGTTTCTATTAGACAGAGTTTTTCTATAGAAAAGTGTCTCTATTAGAGAAAGTTTTTCTATAGAAAATGTGTCTCTATTAGGGAAGGGTTTTCTATAAGAAATGTGTCGCTATTAAAGAGAGTTTTTCTGTAGAAAAAGTGTCTCTATTAGAGAGAGTTTTTCTATAGAAAATATGTCTATTAGTGAGTTTTTCTATAGAAAATGTGTCTATTAGTGAGTTTTTCTATAGAAAAGTGTCTCTATAAGAGAGACAGTTTTTCGATAGAAAAAGCGTATCTATTAGTGAGTTTTTCTATATAAAAAGTGTCTCTATTAGAGAGAGTTTTTCTATAGAAAAAGTGTCTCTATTAGAGAGAGTTTTTCTATAGAAAAAGTGTCTCTATTAGAGAGAGTTTTTCTTTAGGAAAAGTGTCTCTATTTAGAGAGTGTTTTTCTATCGAAATAGAGTCTCTATTAGAGAGAGTTTTTCTATAGAAAAAGTGTCGATATTGGTGAGATTTTCTATTTAATTTGTCTTTCTATTAGTTAGACCATTTCTTCAATTAATTTAAATTTTTACTGATACAAAATCAAACAGTTTATAAATGGTAAACTAATGACAGTAACTGTTACACAAAACAAGAAATAACATTTAAAAATTTAAACTAAAGAGACATTAACATACATTTCTTTTAAATTAATTTTTGTTTTTAACCAAAAGAAAAAAATAACACAGATCAAGATTTAAAGATTAAAAACAATAAACGAAATAAATAAGCAACTAAACTAAACAAATAAAAGATTATATAAGTGTTAAACCAATTACATGATTTAACCACAAAATAAACAAAACAAAAAAAAAAAAAACATTTAACAAATATTTGTAATTTATTTATTATAAATGTTTCTACTACTTGTAGTTAATTTCGGTATTTAATTGTTTTACTACTTCTTTTTTAGGGGGCGAAGATTTGCTTTAGCTAAATAGGAGTTTTTTTTAAGGGGCGTTATTTGTTGATTTGAACTTTTACTTTTTATTTTTAATTTTACATTTTTAAGGAAATTTCTTTTTTTCTTCAACCACCTTTATATGAACTAATAATATTTAAAAATAATCCATTAATTATTATACAATATTAATAAAGCTAAACATTTATCAGTGTTTTTGGAAAAAAAAAGATTAAAGATGTAGTAGCAGTAAATTATTATAAACATTTATTAAAAAACATTTGTTTAAACTTTTTCTTCAATATGAATAGAAATATTAACTTTTAAATAATTAAAAAAAGTTATCTAAAAGTGATACTTTTTCTATAGAAAAAGTCTCTTTAAAAGCGACACATTTTCTATAGAAAAACTCACTCTCATAGAAACACTTTTTTCTATAAAAGAACTTTCTCTCATAGAGACAGAGACACTTTTTCTATAGAAAATCTCTCTCTAATAGAGACACTTTTTCTACAGAAAAACTCCTCTAATAGAGACATTTTATCTATAGAAAAACTCCCTCTAATAGAGACACTTTTTCTATAGAAAAACTTCTTCTAATAGATACACTTTTTCTATAGAAAAACTCCCTCTAATAGAGACACTTTTTCTATAGAAAAACTCCCTCTACTAGAGACACTTTTTCTATAGAAAAACTCCTTCTAATAGAGACACTTTTTCTATAGAAAAACTCCCTCTAATAGAGACATTTTTTCTATAGAAAAACTTCCTGTAATAGAGACACTTTTTCTATAGAAAACTTCCTGTAATAGACACACTTTTCTATAGAAAAACTTGCTGTAATAGAGACACTTTTTCTATAGAAAAACTTCCTGTAATAGAGACACTTTTTCTATAGAAAAACTTCCTCTAATAGAGACACTTTTTCAATAGAAAAACTCCCTCTAATAGAGACACTTTTTCTATAGAAAAACTCACTCTAATAGAGACACTTTTTCTATAGAAAAACTCCCTCTAGTAGAGCCACACTTTTTCTATAGAAAAACTCTCTCTAATAGAGACACTTTTTCTATAGAAAAAGTCGCTCTAATAGAGACACTTTTTCTATAGAAAAACTCTCTTTAATAGGGACACTATTCCTATAGAAAAACTCCCTCTAATAGAGGCACTTTTTCTACAGAAAATCTCTCTCTAATAGAAACACTTCTTCTATAGAAAAACTCCCTCTAATAGAGACACTTTTTCTATAGAAAAACTCCCTCTAATAGAGACACTTTTTTTATAGAAAAACTCCCTCTAATAGGGACACTTTTTCTATAGAAAAACTCCCTCTAATAGAGACACTTTTTCTATAAAAACTCTCTCTAATAGAGACACTTTTTCTATAGAAAAACTCTTTCCAAAAACTCTACTTTTTCTTCTAATAGAGACACTTTTTCTATAGAAAACCTCTCTATAATAGAGACACATTTTCTATAGAAAAACTCACTCTCATAGAAACACTTTTTCTATAAAAGAACTTTCTCTCATAAAGACAGAGACACTTTTTCTATAGAAAATCTCTGTCTAATAGAGACACTTTTTCTACAGAAAAACTCCTCTAATAGAGACACTTTATCTATAGAAAAAACTCCCTCTAATAGAGACACTTTTTCTATAGAAAAACTCCTTCTAATAGATACACTTTTTCTATAGAAAAACTCCCTCTAATAGAGACACTTTTTCTATAGAAAAACTCCCTCTACTAGAGACACTTTTCCTATAGAAAAACTCCTTCTTCTCTTCTAATAGAGACACTTTTTCTATAGAAAAACTCCCTCTAATAGAGACATTTTTTCTATAGAAAAACTTCTTGTAATAGAGACACTTTTTCTATAGAAAAACTTCCTGTAATAGAGACACTTTTTCTATAGAAAAACTTCCTCTAATAGAGACACTTTTTCAATAGAAAAACTCCCTCTAATAGAGACACTTTTTCTATAGAAAAACTCCCTCTAATAGAGACACTTTTTCTATAGAAAAACTCCCTCTAATAGAGCCACGCTTTTTCTATAGAAAAACTCTCTCTAATAGAGACACTTTTTCTATAGAAAAACTCGCTCTAATAGAAAACTCGCTCTAACTCCCTCTAATAGGGACACTTTTTCTATAGAAAAACTCCCTCTAATAGGGACACTTTTTCTATAAAAAAACTCTCTCTAATAGAGACACTTTTTCTTTAGAAAAACTATTACCAAAAACTCTACTTTTTCTTTATCTTTACACTTTATAACGTTTGCAAGATCAAAACTTTAATATATTTTTCATTCTAATTAAACATTTACAACTTTTTTTGACCCAAAACTGTTGCTAGAAACCTAATCTAATATTAATTAAAACTAAATGATCTTACAAACTTGCTGTAACCCATATTTTAAGCGATTTTTTTGTTTAACTTTCCATTTTAATCTGAATTTCTATCTCTAGAGAATTTGCAACAAAAATAACCAAAAGAAAGAACTGAATAAATATGTAACACGTTTCGAACTACTGAAATTTCTATAATATATATTAAACTAAGGAAATCAATAACAAATTAGTCGTATTAGAATTTAAATGAGTCTTTTAAAAACAAATTTAAACTAATCAATTCATTCATAAATAAATTAATTATTAAAATTTTGCTAAATTAAGCAAATGAATTTATTAGTTCGTAATTTTTTTTTCTTCGTTAATTATTTATGGTCAAACGTTATCGCTTTTTAGTATTTCGCAAGAATAAATTTTGAAAAATATAATTTTTTAATAATTTTTTTAATTCTAAAACTTTAAAGTTGTCACAGGTCAATGTTAATAAATTTCAAACTAACGAAATAATTGAAGTTTAGAGTTCAAGACAAAATTGGAAGACTTGTTTCTAGGTCTATCTAATAGACACTTTTTTCTACAGAAAATATCTATTTAAAAGCTACACTTTTTCTATAGAAAATCTCGCTCTAAAAGCGACACTTTTTCTATAAAAAAGTCTCTCTAAAAGCGCACTTTTTCTATAAAAAAGTCTCTCTAAAAGCGACAATTTTTCTATTTCTTTATCTCCATAGAAAAAGTCTCCCTAAAGCGACACTTTTTCTATAGAAAAAGTCTCTCAAAAAGCGACAATTTTTCTATAGAAAAAGTCTATAGAAAAAGTCTCTCTAAAAGACACTTTTTCTATAGAAAATGTTTCTCTAAAAGCGACACTTTTTCTATAGAAAAAGTCTTTCTAAAAGCGACACTTTTTCTATAGAAAAAGTCTTTCTAAAAGCGACACTTTTTCTATAGAAAAAGTCTCTCTAAAAGCGACACTTTTTCTATAGAAAAAGTCTCTCTAAAAGCGACACTTTTTCTATAGAAAAAGTCTCTCTAAAAGCGACACTTTTTCTATAGAAAAAGTCTCTATAAAAACGACACTTTTTCTATAGAAAAGTCTCTCTAAAAGCGACACTTTTTCTATAGAAAAAGTCTCTCTAAAAGCGACACTTTTTCTGTAGAAAAAGTCTCTCTAAAAGCGACACTTTTTCTATAGAAAACGTCTCTCTAAAAGCAACACTTTTTCTATAGATAAAGTCTCTCTAAAAGCTACACTTTTTCTATAGAAAAGGTCTCTCTAAAAGCTACACTTTTACTATAGAAAAAGTCTCTCTAAAGCGACACTTTTTCTATAGAAAAAGTCTCTCTAAAAGCGACACTTTTTCTATAGAACATGTCTCTCTAATAGCGACACTTTTTCTGTAGAAAAAGTCTCTCTAATAGCGACACTTTTTCTGTAGAAAAAGTATATTTTAAAAGCAACACTTTTTCTATAGAAAAAGTCTCTCTAAAAGCGACAAATTTTCTATAGAAAAAGTCTCTCTAAAAGCGACAATTTTTCTATAGAAAAAGTCTCTCTAAAAGCGACACTTTTCCTATAGAAAAAGTCTCTCTAAAAGCGACACTTTTCCTATAGAAAAAGTCTCTCTAAAAGCGACACTTTTCCTATAGAAAAAGTCTCTCTAAAAGCGACACTTTTCCTATAGAAAAAGTCTCTCTAAAAGCGACACTTTTTCTATAGAAAAAGTCTCTCTAAAAGCGACACTTTTTCTATAGAAAAGTCTCTCTAAAAGCGACACTTTTTCTATAGAAATTTACTCCCTATAGTACAGCCGCTTTAAGTTCGTCAAGTGCTTCCCTAAATCCTCTATATTTTCAATACGAGTTTAAAACTCAATTCATTTCACTCAATTAACTACAAATAAAGCTTTAAGTTCTACTCACAACTTGTTAATTTTCTCGCTCTATATAAAATTACTGACGCTCTCTTAATAGCATTAACAAACACTCTCACTCTCTTTCTCTAAATTGTTTTTGTTTTAACTTAATTGCTCAAAGCCAAAATAAAAATGCAAGTAATTTCGCTTTCAATATTAAAAGCCAAGCTTAAACGATGAAACGTAACAAACAAATAAACAGCAACAACAACAACTACTGAAAATTATTGCAATTTTCTTTGTTGTTGTTTTTAAGTTTAACTTTGCTGTTGTTTTGTAGTTGTTATTGTTGCACGATTATTACAAGACAAAAAAAGCTTTTAGTTTCAGCTTGATAAACTATGAGATCAAAAGCAACAGCAACAGCAACAACAAAAAACTAAATTAAACCAATAATGGCGGCCTTACAAGATTTTTTTAAATAAAATTTTACATTTTACATTTTCTTGTATACCGTTTTTATTTAAGTTTTATGAATAAAAATAACAGCAACAACGATATCAACAAACACAACAACAACACCAAGAAAAAAGCTACATAAATGAACTTTAGCTTTAAAGGTAACAAGACAACAACATACAACTACACTTATACGTACCGTCGGACGTACCCGACCATGTATGCTTTGCACTGGGCTTTAAGGTAGTTAAGCGAGTACGATCAAGTTGTAGAGCAACTTCTTGTGTTGTAGAGTTTTAACAAAAAAAACACTGAATCTATACAAACTGACAGGCAGACAAGCAGGCTAGCTGGCTGGCAGTCAGATAGACGACATACGAGTTGGTTGAGCAGATTGAGTTGGAGCGTGAGTAGTTAAAGTTTAACGTAACCAACTGATTAACAGAACAGATCGGAAGAGGCAAACCACTAGAGGAGCTTTGTCTATAGAAGAAATGTCGCTCATTGAGAGACTCTTTCTATAGAAAAATGTCGTAGAATGAACTAGAATTGAACTAGAACTAAACTAGAAGTGCACTAGAACTGAACTAGAACTAAACTAGACTAACTAACTGAACTAGAACTGACTAGAACTGACTAGACTGAACTAGAACTGAACTAGAACTGAACTAGAACTGAACTAGAACTGAACTAGAACTGACTATCTAACGAAACTGAACTAGAACTGAACTAGAACTGAACTAGAACTGAACTAGAACTGAACTAGAACTGAACTAGAACTGAACTAGAACTGAACTAGAACTGAACTAGAACTGACTAGAACTGAATTAGAACTGAACTAGAACTAGAACTGAACTAGAACTGAACTAGCACTGAACTAGAACTGAACTAGAACTGAACTAGAACTGAACTAGAACTGAACTAGAACTGAACTAGAACTGAACTAGAACTGAACTAGAACTGAACTAGAACTGAACTAGAACTGAACTAGAAACTGAACTAGAAATGAACTAGACTGAACTAGAACTGAACTAGAACTGAACTAGAACTGAACTAGAACTGAACTAGAACTGAACTAGCAACTGACCTAGAACTGAACTAGAACTGAACTAGAACTGAACTGAACTAGAACTGAACTAGAACTGAACTAGAACTGAACTAGAACTGAACTAGAACTGAACTAGAACTGACTAGAACTGAACTAGAACTGAACTAGAACTGAACTAGAACTGAACTAGAACTGAACTAGAACTGAACTAGAAACTGAACTAGAACTGAACTAGAACTGAACTAGAACTGAACTAGAACTGAACTAGAACTGAACTAGAACTGAACTAGAACTGAACTAGAACTGAACTAGAACTGAACTAGAACTGAACTAGAACTGAACTAGAACTGAACTAGAACTGAACTAGAACTGAACTAGAACTGAACTAGAACTGAACTAGAACTGAACTAGAACTGAACTAGAACTGAACTAGAACTGAACTAGAACTGAACTAGAACTGAACTAGAACTGAACTAGAACTGAACTAGAACTGAACTAGAACTGAACTAGAACTGAACTAGAACTGAACTAGAACTGAAACAAGAACTGAACAAGAACCGAACTAGAACTGAACTAGAACTGAACTGGAAATGAACTAGATTTGGGAGAGAACTGAATTAAAGCTGAACTAGAACTAAACTAAAACTGAACTAGATTTGAGCTAAAAGTGAACTAGAACTGAACTACAACTACAACTGACCAAGAATTGAACTAGAAATGAACTAGATTTGGGATAGAACTGAATTAAAACTGAACTAGAACTAAACTAGAACTGAACTAGATTTGAGCTAGAACTGAACTGAACTAGAACTAAACTAGAACTGAACTAGATTTGAGCTAGAACTGAACTGAACTAGAACTGAACTAGAACTGAACCAGAACTGAACTAGAACTGAACTAGAACTGAACTAGAACTAAACTAGAACTGAACTAGAACTGAACTAGAACTGAACTAGAACTGAACTAGAACTGAACTAGAACTGAACTAGAATTGAACTAGAACTGAACTAGAACTGAACTAGAACTGAACTAGAACTGAACTAGAACTGAACTAGAACTGAACTAGAACTGAACTAGAACTGAACTAGAACTGAACTAGAACTGAACTAGAACTGAACTAGAACTGAACTAGAACTGAACTAGACCTGAACTAGAACTGAACTAAAACTGAAATAGAACTGAACTAGAACTGAACTAAAACAGAATTAGAACTGAACTAGAACTGAACTAGAACTGAACTAGAACTGAACTAGAACTGAACTAGAACTGAACTAGAACTGAACTAGAACTGAACTAGAACTGAACTAGAACTGAACTAGAACTGAACTAGAACTGAACTAGAACTGAACTAGAACTGAACTAGAACTGAACTAGAACTGAACCAGAACTGAACTGAACGAGAACTGAACTAGAACTGAACTAGAACTGAACTAGAACTGAACTGAACTAGAACTGAACTAGAACTGAACTAGAACTGAACTAGAACTGAACTAGAACTGAACTAGAACTGAACTAGAACTGAACTAGAACTGAACTAGAACTGAACTAGAACTGAACTAGAACTGAACTAGAACTGAACTAGAACTGAACTAGAACTGAACTAGAACTGAACTAGAACTGAACTAAAACTGAACTAGCTTTTTAAAGCTTTGTTAAAATTTGTTGATAATGTAAAGAAGAGCTTTTGATAATTAACTGAACTAGAACTGAACTAGAACTGAACTAGAACTGAACTAGAACTGAACTAGAACTGAACTAGAACTGAACTAGAACTGAACTAGAACTGAACTAGAACTGAACTAGAACTGAACTAGAACTGAACTAGAACTGAACTACTAAACTGAACTAGAAACTGAACTAGAACTGAACTAGAACTGAACTAGAACTGAACTAGAACTGAACTAGAACTGAACTAGAACTGAACTAGAACTGAACTAGAACTGAACTAGAACTGAACTAGAACTGAACTAGAACTGAACTAGAACTGAACTAGAACTGAACTAGAACTGAACTAGAACTGAACTAGAACTGAACTAGAACTGAACTAGAACTGAACTAGAACTGAACTAGAACTGAACTAGAACTGAACTAGAACTGAACTAGAACTGAACTAGAACTGAACTAGAACTGAACTAGAACTGAACTAGAACTGAACTAGAACTGAACTAGAACTGAACTAGAACTGAACTAGAACTGAACTAGAACTGAACTAGAACTGAACTGAACTAGAACTGAACTAGAACTGAACTAGAACTGAACTAGAACTGAACTAGAACTGAACTAGAACTGAACTAGAACTGAACTAGAACTGAACTAGAACTGAACTAGAACTGAACTAGAACTGAACTAGAACTGAACTAGAACTGAACTAGAACTGAACTAGAACTGAACTAGACTGAACTAGAACTGAACTGAACTGAAGAACTAAATGAGAACTGAACTAGAACTGAACTAGAACTGAACTAGAACTGAACAAGAACTGAACTTGAACTGAACTTGAACTGAACTAGAACTGAACTAGAACTGAACTAGAAATGAACTAGATTTGGGATAGAACTGAATTAAAACTAAACTAGAACTGAACTAGATTTGAGCTAGAACTGAACTGAACTAGAACTGAACTAGAACTGAACTAGAACTGAACTAGAACTGAACTAGAACTGAACTAGAACTGAACTAGAACTGAACTAGAACTGAACTAGAACTGAACTAGAACTGAACTAGAACTGAACTAGAACTGAACTAGAACTGAACTAGAACTGAACTAGAACTGAACTAGAACTGAACTAAAACTGAACTAGAATTGAACTGGAATTGAACTAGAACTGAACTAGAACTGAACTAGAACTGAACTAAAACTGAACTAGAATTGAACTGGAATTGAACTAGAACTGAACTAGAACTGAACTAGAACTGAACTAGTAATAGAGATTTCAATTAAGCTTTGTGAAACTTTGTTGATAGTGTAAAGAAGAGCTTTTGATAATTAACAACTTCCATAAACTTTTTCTTTAAAAAAACAAAGCTGGCCGGATTTTTAAACTCTAGTTTGAATTATAGTTTTTTTCGAATTTCAAAAGCTTTTGCTATTTGTTTAATAGTTGGTCACGTTAGTGTGCTATAATACTATGGTAAATTGTTGTTATTATTATTGTGGTGTTGAGGTTTTGTTGTTATTAATGCTGTTGTTGTATTTTATAATATTTTACTTCTTTTTAACGTTTTTTTGATACGAATACAGAGATTTTTGCTGCCGTCAAAATGTTTGTAGACAGAAGTAGTGGTAGCGTTAATAGTGGTGGTGCTGGTGGTGGTAAGTAGTTAGTTGTTGAGGTTGTTGCTTGAAACGAAACCAACAGTAACTTTAGTGTGAGCCGATAACTTTAGGCAGACGGCCACAAAAATCGAAATTTTTTTTGTGGGGCTTTAAGGGTCGTTTTTGAAAAGAAAAAAAATTGAAGAAATAAACAAAGAAATTAGAAGAATTGAATAAAACGTTAGAAAACAACTGTGATTTTTTTGTGAAAACGGTTGGAAAAAATGTTATAAAGAAGAAAAGTTTCGAAAAGAAATGAAAATTGTTTTAAGCAAATGGTAGTTTTTTAAGAAAATCTTAAAAAAAAACTTATGAAAGATTTAAGCTTAAATAACTGTTTAATACGTAATCTGAGTGTTTAGTGCAAATTTAAGAAAAAAACAACTCAATTAATTAAAGTGAATCACCTTTAAAAAGAAAAAAAATTAACAAAAATTATGAAAAATATTGAAACAAAACAAAAATAATGTAAAATTGCAGCTGAGGCTGCTAAATGTTTAAGAAAATAAAAAGAGAAAAAATTTTATAAAAATTTCATTGTGTTTTCTGTTGAAAATATTTTTTTTTTTTGTTAACATTTCAGCTCAATTTCGCTGAGTTTGTGGATTTAATTTAAATAAAATGTTTTTGATGATCTTGTAAAAAATTTATAAAAAAAAATTCTTTACATTTTTAATAAGCTGGAAGTGTTTAAAAACGCTTTTAAATAATTGCATTCTGTTAAAAACGCGTTTAATCGTAAGAGTGTTCTTAACTTGGCCAGAAGTTAAATGCGCTCCCTAAAACGGTTTAAACAAAATTAACTATTTTTTTGGGGGAAATTTAATCGGAAAAAAATATTGAAAATTTAAAATTTTAAAATATTTAAAATTTAAATTAAAAATAAAAAAATTATTAACAAATTTTGTAAGAAATAATAATTGTGTTCAAATAATAAAAATATTTAATTTTAAAAAAATTTTCCAAAAAAAAGTGTTGCGTGTTTGAGAAAAAAAACCTCTAAAAATTCCCCACAACTTTTTAAAAACCTTAAATGTTTTATTTTTTTTCTGTTAAAATTGTTGTAATAATTTAATTTAATATTATTGTTGTTGCTGCTGAAAGACCACACCAACTAAGGTTTTAACTCCCTACTCTTCAACTTACCCGTTCAACTTCATCATCATCACCATCAGCAGCGTCTTTCAACATCATTAACACCAACCAACTGCTGAAAATAAAAAGAAAAAGTAAATATATATTTTTTTTAATTTGTTTTTAATTTATTCAAAATTTATAAAAAATATTAAGTATTAAGCAATATGTTTTTGTTTAAAAATAACAACAAAATAAAGTTAATTAATAATTTTTTTAATGATATTACAAAATTATTAACAATAAATTATAAACAAAAATTTAAAATTTTAGAAAATCTTAAAAAAATATAAAATTTAAAAAAGTGTCGCTTTTGGAGACACTTTTTCTATAGAAAAGGAGACACGTTTTCTATGAAAAGGAAGAAGCTTTTAAAAACACAATTTCTATAGGAAAAGTGATAATTTTAGAGACTAATTTTAATAAAAAAAAGTATAGCTTCTAGCGTCACCTTTTGTATAGAAAAGTGACGCTTTTAGAGACACTTTTTCTATACAAAAAGTGATGCTTTAGAGATACTTTTTCTATAGAAAAAGTGTCGCTTTTAGATACACTTTTTCTATACAAAAAGTTACGCTTCTAGGGACACTTTTTCTATAGAAAAAGTTACGCTTTTAGGGACATTTTTTCTATAGAAAAAGTGACGCATTTAAAGACACTTTTTCGACACTTCTAAAGACTCTATTTCTATAGAAAAAGTGACGCTTTTAAATACCCTTTTTTTATAAAAAAAGCCGCGCTTTTTTTCTATAAAAAAGTGACATCTTTAGAGACACTTTAGCTTTTAGACACACATTTTCTACAGAAAATCTATCGCTTTTAGACACACATTTTCTATAGAAAATCTGTCGCTTTTAGACACACATTTTCTATAGAAAATCTGTCGCTTTTAGACACACATTTTCTATAGAAAATCTGTCGCTTTTAGACACACATTTTCTATAGAAAATCTGTCGCTTTTAGACACATATTTTCTATAGAAAATCTGTCGCTTTTAGACACATATTTTCTATAGAAAATCTGTCGCTTTAAGACACATATTTTCTATAGAAAATCTGTCGCTTTTAGACACACATTTTCTATAGAAAAAGTAGCACAGAAGAAGTGAAAATGTGTCTCTTTTAAAGACACGTTTTCTTTTAAAAATTATTTAGCTGAATAAAGATTTGTTTAAAAATTTTATGAATTTACCTAAAAATATGACCTTTAATTTGAAAAAAACAGTTAGCTGAATTGATTTTTCTAACAGCTGAATAGCAATATCTAATAGAATTTCAGTATTTCTTAGCAAAAATTGCAAAATCATTAATGAAACTTTAGTTGAATATAATTTTTCTTAGCTGAATAAAGTAAATTTTGTTAATTATATATAAAATATATCTCTAAATGACAAAAAATGACAGCTGAATTGTTTATTTTATGAGCTGAATAACAATATATTATAGAAATTTTATATGTCTTGAAGAAAAATTATAAAATCATTAAGAAAATTTTAGCTGAATAGAAATTTTTTCTAGCTGAATAGAGATTTTCTGTAAAATTTATTAATTAGCCACAAAATATGGCCTTAAATGTTAAATTAGCTGAATGGATAGTTTAGCAGCTGAATAGCAATATCTAATGGAATTCTTCTATTTCTTAAAGAAAAATTTTAAAATTATTTGTAAAATATTAGCTGAATAGAATTTTTTCTAGCTGAATATTAATTTATTGTTAATTAACCTACATTTATGGCCTTAAATGTTAAAAGATGTTAGCTGAATTGATTTTTCTAACAGCTGAATAGCAATATTTAATAGATTTCTTTTATATCTTAAAGAAAAATTTAAAAATTGTAAATAAAATTTTTGCTGAATAGAATTTTTCTTAATCATTTCTGAATAATGATTAAATGAAAAATTGTGTTCATTAGCATCAAAATATGTTTTCAAATGACAAATTATTTTAGGTGAATAGATTTTTCTAACAGCTGAATAGCAATATCTAATAGAATTCTTGTATTTCTTAAAGAAAAATTTTAAAATTGTAAATAAAATTTTTGCTGAATAGAATTTTTCTTAGCTGAATAATGATTAAATGGAAAATTGTGTTCATTAGCATCAAAATATGTTTTCAAATGACAAACAATTTTAGCTGAATTGAGTTTTCTAACAGCTGAATAGCAATATCTAATATAAATCTTATGGTTGCAATAGAAATATTGAAAATTCATTAAACTTTTTTGCTGAATAAGCATTTTTTGGTAAATTTTATAAAAATTTTTACATTTTTATTTACTACTGGTAAAGAAGAAATGTTTTAGGACCTCCCTATATGGAATTGTAAATGGAAAATCTCCTTGAATAGTTCTTTTCTTTGGCAATAAATTTGTTTACTTTAGTAAAGGTTTTTAAATCTTTAGGTTTATTTAACTTTAAAACATCAAATAAAGTTTAAAATTAAAAAAAAAAATTAATTTAACTTTTCATTAAAGAGAAACTTTAACAAACAAATTTGTTATTTAACAAATACTGGATATAAAATTTTGTTAAATAAAACAAATATTTGTTGCTTTAAACTTGGCAAGTTTTTTGCTGTTTATTTTCTTTAAATGAATTTCCTTTTTATAATATTTTCCCTCAATAGTTACTGGTTTTTCTTAATCAATGATGTCTACAGTTGACAGCAGGGGGACAGACTTAACATCAGTCTGCCTGTCTGTCCGTCTAACTTTTTTTCTATAGGTCTAAATGTATGAGTAAAGATTTTGTAATATGACTTAACATGTTGCATTTTTCTGCTTATGTTGTTTTTTTCTTTACTTAACATTTTGTGGTACTTTTGTTGTAATTTTTCTTGCAAAAAAGCTTTTTTCCTCAACTTTGTTTTTTTATTTAATTAAATTAATTTTCTTTAACTCTATGCAGTAGTTTCTTCAATCTTCTTTGATTTGTTTTATAAAAAAAAGCTTTTTTCTCTCTAAAAGCTTTTTTCTCCTGTTGAACAAACAGCTGTTGCCATGAAAGAGTGTTAGAGAGAGGGATTATTTAATAAAATGTTAGAAAAAATAGTTTTTTTTTTTGATTAAACAGGATATATGTTTTACATTTTATTGGGTAAGTTTTAGATCATGGGAAAATTTTAGCTTAAAGAGGTCAAATAGATAGACTTCCTTCAATAAGCTTAAAAAAAGCTTTAAAACTAAAACTTCTTTCTAATTAAAATTTCTGAAAAATTTGTTTAATTCAAACATATTAAAGCCAAATTTTATGTTTTAAACTAAAATTCAAGCATTTTAAGCCATGTTCGAAAATTCGAAATTAAGTTCGAAAAATCGAAGATTCCAAAAATTGCTTCAAATTGTTAAATTTTAATGCTAAAAACATATTTAAGCAAAATATTCTATTATAAATGCAAATTTGGAGCATTTAAGCCAAGTTCGAAAATTCGAAATTAAGTTCGAAATTTCGAACATTCTAAAAATGGGCTTAAAATGTTAAATTTTAACGCTAAAAATACATTAAGAAAAGTTTTTCGTTATAAATGGAAATTTGGCGCATTTTGGTCAAAGTTCAAAAATTCGAAATTAAGTTCGAATTAAATTTTAAATTGGTATTAAATTTTAAAATTAGACTATTTTAAGCCATGTTCGAAAATTCGAAATTAAGTTCGAAATTTCAAACATTCCAAATATTAGCTGAAATTTTTAAATTTTAATGCTAAAAACATATTTAAGCAAAATTGTTCATTATAAACTAATATTTGACGTATTTTTCGAAAATTCGATATTAAATTCGAAATTTCGAACATTCCAAAAACCGGCTAAAATTGTTAAATTTTAATGCTAATAACATATTTAAGGCAAATTTTGTATATTAAATGAAAATTGGTTCATTTTAAGCCATTCGAACTTAATTTCGAATTTTCGAACATTCCAAAAACCAACTCAAATTGTTAAATTTTAATGTTAAAAACATATTTAAGCTAAATTTTGTATATTAAATTAATGTTGGCTCATTGTAGGCCATTTTCGAAAATTCGAACTTAATTTCGAAATTCTCAAAACTATCATAAACTGTAAAATTTTAAAGATTTAAACATTTAAAAGCTAATTTTTATACTTTAAAACAAATTTTTTATAGATTTTACTATAGGGCATTGCAAAAATGCTAGACCTCTGTTGTATGTATTTCCATGTTTTCCAATTTGCGTGCAAATACTAATAAAAATGTTTAAATCAAAATGCATGTGAAACTGAGTGAATGAGGAGTGAGTAAGTTTATTGTGTTCAAATAGAGGAAACTGAAAATAGTTTATATTTTAAATAAAAACAACAATTTTATTTGTTTTTTTTTTTCTTTGTATTGAAAATAGCGGCAGCAGCAGAGTCAGTAGTTTAAACTACTGACAATTGTTACTGGTTTCACACTCATACTTACTCATACACAATTATTATAACATACAGCTCAATGTGTGTGTGTGTGTGAACAAAGTTTTTCAAATTGCAAAAAAAAAAATCACAACAAATTATTAAATGAAAACGAAAGTGAAAATTTCCATAAAGTGTGAATGTGAAGTCACACTATTTGGTGTCTCTTCCATGTTAATACTTTAACACTTTAGAGATAGATAGATAGACACGAAATTGAATTTTACAACTGTTTGAATTTAAACAAAATTTTGAAATTAATTTCGAATTTTCGAACATTGATTAAAATTATCTAAAATAGTTTTAAAGCATTAAATTAAGTTTTAATATATTTTAATATTTAAAACTTAACAATTTGAGTCATTTTTTGGAATTTCGAAATTAAGTTCGAATTTTCGAACATGGCTTTAAATGAGCTAATTCTCATTTATAATACAAAATTGTGTTTAAATATGTTTTTAACACAAAAATTTAACAATGTGAGCCAATTTTTAGAATGTTTGAAATTTTCGAACTTAATTTCGAATTTTCGAACATGTCTTAAAATGTGCCAATTTCAAGTTATAATACAAAATTTAGCATAAATAAGTTTTTAATTTAAAAATATAACAATTTGAGCCGATTTTTAGAATGTTCGAAATTTTCGAACTTAATTTCGAATTTTCGAACATTGCTGAAAATGGCCAAATTTAGTTTTAAAACATAAAATTTAGCTTAACTAGGTTTAAATAATAAAAATTTTACAATTTGAGCCGATTTTAAGAATGTTCGAAATTTCGAACTTAATTTCGAGTTTTCAAACATGGCTTAAAATGCGTCAATTAGGGTTTAGTATCTATAATTTCATTTAAATATCTTTTAATAAAAAAAAAATTAACAATTTGAGCCGATTTTTGGAATGTTCGAAATTTTCAAACTTAATTTCGAATTTTCGAACATGGCTTAAAACGCGCCAATTTTCAACTTTAATACCAAATTTTGAATAAATATGTTTTTAACATAAAAATTTAACAATTTGAGCCGATTTTTGGAATGTTCGAAATTTTCGAACTTAATTTCGAATTTTCGAAAATTGCTCGAAGCGCTCCAAATTTCTATTTATAATGTAAAATTTTGCTTAAATATGTTTTAGCATAAAAATTTAGCACTTTAAGCGGGTTTTTAAGAATGTTCGAATTTAATTTCGAATTTTCGAACATTGGCTAGCTACTAAAGCTCATTGACACTTGCCGTTTAATATTTTCCTATTACCACTTTTTGTGCAAGAAATTTGGTGTTAATTTTTTTAATATTTTAAAAATTTTATAATTGTGTTTTTTCTTTTGCTTTGCAAACTCCTTTTTGTTAATAACAAACTAAATAAAGTTTCTTTATTGTTTAATTGCTACTCCAAGGTACAAGTTCCTACAATGTTTTTTTTTTAGTTTTTTTTCTGTTTAAACTATTGTATGTTAAATTTTCTATGAATGTCTTAACATTTATATAGAGGGCCAGAGCAAAAGTTGTTTATTTAAAAGTCAAAAGAGGTTTCTTTTTAGCTGTCAGTAAAATTGTTGTCGGTTTTGCAGCATTAATATCGTTAAAAAAACCTAAAACTCAAATGTTAACAACAGCAGCAGCTGAAAACATAAAAAAATGCAAAACAGTTTTACGTAATGACTTTTTATGATGACTTCTTTCCCCTCTAAACTAGTTGTTGTTGTTTTTTTTTTTTGTTTGACTTTTTGTAGGTTTTGTTACAGTTTTGTTTTATATGGATTTGAAAACTGATTTCATAGACATATTAGGAATCTAGAAATTTGTTTGAAATAAGAAAATAAAAACCAGAAAATAAACTTTGTTTTGTCCAACAGTTTCAAGTTTTCTTTAAAAACAACAAAAATTTAACAATTTGAGTCGATTTTTTGAATGTTCGAAATTTCGAACTTAATTTCGAATTTTCGAACATGGGCCAATCTTCAATTTTTATACAAAAATATTGGTTAAATGTGTTATTAACATAAAAATGTAACAATTTGAGCCTTTTTTTTAGAATGTTCGAAATTTCGAACTTAATTTTGAATTTTCGAAAATGGCTTAAAATAGGCCAATTTTTAGTTTTTATACCAAAATATTGGTTAAATATGTTTTTAACATAAAAATGTAACCATTTGAGCCGATTTTTAGAATGTTCGAACTTGATTTTGAATTTTCGAACATTGCTTAAAGTGCACCAATTTTCATTTATAATGCAAAATTTTGTTTAAATATGTTCTTAGCATAAAAATTTAACAATTTCTGACGATTTTTAGAATGTTCGATATTTCGAACTTAATTTCGAATTTTCGAACATGACTTAAAATGGGCCAATTTTTAGTTTCTATACAAAAATATTGCTTAAATATGCTTTTAACATAAAAATTTAACAATTTGAGCCGGTTTTTGGAATGTTCGAAATTTCGAACTTAATTTCGAATTTTCGAACATTGCTTAAAATACTTCAAATTTCCATTTATAATGAAAAATTTTGCTTAAATATGTTTTTAGCATAAAAATATAACAATTTCTGACGATTTTTAGAATGTTCGAAATTTCGAACATAATTTCGAATTTTCGAACATTGCTTAAAATGGTTCAAATTTTCATGTATAATGAAGAATTCTGCTTAAATATGTTTTCAACATAAAAATGTAACCATTTGAGCCGGTTTTTGGAATGTTCGAAATTTCGAACTTAATTTCGAATTTTCGAACATGGGTTAAAATACGCCAATGTCCATTTATAATTAAAAAGTTAGCTTAAACATGCTTTTAGCATAAAAATGTAACCATTTGAGCCGATTTTTGGAATGTTCGAAATTTCGAACTTAATTTCGAATTTTCAAAAATTGCTTAAAGTAAACATACATATTTTCAATTTTAATACCAAATTTAGCTTAAATATCTTTTTAGCATAAAAATTTATCAATTTTTAGAATGTTCGAAATATCAAACTTGATTTCGAATTTTCGAACATTGCTTAAAGTGCACCAATTTTCATTTATAATGCAAAATTTTTGTTTAAATATGTTCTTAGCATAAAATTTCATCAATTTCTGACGATTTTTGGAATGTTCGAAATTTCGAACTTAATTTCGAATTTTCAAAAATTGCTTAAAGTGCACCAATTTTCCATTTATAATGAAAAATTTTGCTTAAATATGATTTTAGCATAAAAATATAACGATTTCTGACGATTTTTAGAATGTTCGAAATTTCGAACTTAATTTCGAATTTTCGAACATTGCTTAAAATGGGTCAAATTTTCATGTATAATAAAAAATTTAGCTTAAATATGTTTTTAGCATAAAAATTTAACCATTTGAGCCGTTTTTAAGAATGTTCGAAATTTCGAACTTAATTTAGAATTTTCGAACATTGCTTAAAATGCACCAAATTTCCATTTATAATGAAAAATTTTGCTTAATTATGTTTTTAGCATAAAAATGTAACCATTTGAGCCGTTTTTAGAATGTTCGAAATTTCGAAGTTAAGTTCGAATTTTCGAAAAATGTTTAAAATGTACTAAACTCGGTTTAAAACATAAAATTTTTCCTAAATAAATGGAAAATGTTTCGTTTTCGATTTTAAATTTCCGCTTTTTAGGGTGTTTACTGTTGCAATCATTAACATAAATCAATATGAAATATTGCGTAAATAGCAAAATGCCATCATTGAGTACCGTAAACATTTTGCATGATTAGATTTTTATTATTATTATTATATTTTTTATATATACTTCCACAACAATTTACGCCAATAGTTCAGACAAAAAAAAGATGCAAAACTTTAAAAGAAACAAAAACTCTGCAACTCCCATTCACTGCTTTATAAGCAAGTCATGAAAAAGTTTAAAGAAGCTAAAGTCTGCAAAATTTTAAAGTTTTAACTTAAGAAAAAAAAAAAAATCAGCAAAAAACTAAAGAAGATTTTAAATGCCAGCCAGTATAATTTTTTTTCTAAACTTTTAACCTTCGCTCAACAGCATAAACAAAGTTTTATTAAAAAAAAATCTACATCTTGAATTCTTGAGATTAGTTTCCAAGTTTCAGATTCTTTTAGTTACAAATATAAATGCATTGTTTGTTGGCTTTGCTAACCATTAGTGCGTAACAAATTTTACAATTCATGTTAAAATTTTTCTCTAATAATATTTTTATTTGTTTAATATTTTATAGCCAGTTTTTTTGTTAAGGTAAACGCCTTAATTTACTGTTAGTTTTTTGTCGCTTTTTTTATAACCAAATTTTATATTTTTTCCATCTTTCAGCTAATCAAGCAAATTAGTTGTAAAATTCCATTAAACCTACAACAAAAGCTTTAAAAAAATTTTGTTTAAAATGTTTTATTCGTCTTCTCTTGTCGCTTTTATATTAAGCAATACTGCATTAAAAATTAACAAAAGATTATAAATAATTGAGGTAATAATGTTTTTTTTCAGTTTTAGTTCGGCTCTAGTTCAGTTCTAAGTTTAGTTCTAGTTCAGTTCTACTTCAGTTCTAGTTCAGTTCTAGTTCAGTTCTAGTTCAGTTCTAGTTCAGTTCTAGTTCAAGTTCTAGTTCAGTTCTAGTTCAGTATACACTAAACTATAGATAGACTATAGACTAGACTATAGACTAGACTATAGACTAGACTATAGACTAGACTATAGACTAGACTATAGACTAGACTATAGACTAGACTATAGACTAGACTATAGACTAGACTATAGACTAGACCAATAGACTAGACTATAGACTAGACTATAGACTAGACTATAGACTAGACTATAGACTAGACTATAGACTAGACTATAGACTAGACTATAGACTAGACTATAGACTAGACTATAGACTAGACTATAGACTAGACTATAGACTAGACTAGACTAGACCTATAGACTAGACTATAGACTAGACTATAGACTAGACTATAGACTAGACTATAGACTAGACTATAGACTAGACTATAGACTAGACTATAGACTAGACTATAGACTAGACTATAGACTAGACTATAGACTAGACTATAGACTAGACTATAGACTAGACTATAGACTAGACTATAGACTAGACTATAGACTAGACTATAGACTAGACTATAGACTAGACTATAGACTAGACTATAGACTAGACTATAGACTAGACTATAGACTAGACTATAGACTAGACTATAACTAGACTATAACTATAGGACTAGACTATAGACTAGACTATAGACTAGACTATAGACTAGACTATAGACTAGACTATAGACTAGACTATAGACTAGACTATAGACTAGACTATAGACTAGACTATAGACTAGACTATAGACTAGACTATAGACTAGACTATAGACTAGACTATAGACTAGACTATAGACTAGACTATAGACTAGACTATAGACTAGACTATAGACTAGACTATAGACTAGACTATAGACTAGACTATAGACTAGACTATAGACTAGACTATAGACTAGACTATAGACTAGACTATAGACTAGACTATAGACTAGACTATAGACTAGACTATAGACTAGACTATAGACTAGACTATAGACTAGACTATAGACTAGACTATAGACTAGACTATAGACTAGACTATAGACTAGACTATAGACTAGACTATAGACTAGACTATAGACTAGACTATAGACTAGACTATAGACTAGACTATAGACTAGACTATAGACTAGACTATAGACTAGACTATAGACTAGACTATAGACTAGACTAGACTAGACTATAGACTAGACTATAGACTAGACTATAGACTAGACTATAGACTAGACTATAGACTAGACTATAGACTAGACTATAGACTAGACTATAGACTAGACTATAGACTGACTATAGACTAGACTATAGACTACTATAGACTAACTATAGACTAGACTATAGACTAGACTATAGACTAGACTATAGACTAGACTATAGACTAGACTATAGACTAGACTATAGACTAGACTATAGACTAGACTATAGACTAGACTATAGACTAGACTATAGACTAGACTATAGACTAGACTATAGACTAGACTATAGACTAGACTATAGACTAGACTATAGACTAGACTATAGACTAGACTATAGACTAGACTATAGACTAGACTATAGACTAGACTATAGACTAGACTATAGACTAGACTATAGACTATAGACTAGACTATAGACTAGACTATAGACTAGACTATAGACTAGACTATAGACTAGACTATAGACTAGACTATAGACTAGACTATAGACTAGACTATAGACTAGACTATAGACTAGACTATAGACTAGACTATAGACTAGACTATAGAACTAGACTATAGAAGACTAGACTATAGACTAGACTATAGACTAGACTATAGACTAGACTATACTAGACTATAGACTAGACTATAGACTAGACTATAGACTAGACTATAGACTAGACTATAGACTAGACTATAGACTAGACTATAGACTAGACTATAGACTAGACTATAGACTAGACTATAGACTAGACTATAGACTAGACTATAGACTAGACTATATAATAGACTATATAATAGACTATATAATAGACTATATAATAGACTATATAATAGACTATATAATAGACTATATAATAGACTATAGACTAGACTCTAGACTATCCTGCAGACTATCCTGCAGACTATCCTATAGACTAGATTAAAGACTAAGCTACATACTAGACTCTAGACTAGACTATAGAGTAGACATAATTTTATTTAATTTTTGAAAAGTATTAAAAGCTGAGGAGAAAGTATTTAAAAATACTGAAGCAGATGACGGTTTTTAAGAATTAAAGAATGTGATCATGAACTTGCATAATTTCGAATACGTTTTAAAACACAAACAATTAATGTCATATAAAAATATTATAATCATCATTAACAAACGCACTTTTTAATATTATTTATAACGCTTTTCTTTATTGTAATTTGCCTTTAAAAAAATTTCTTTGTTTATTGTGTGATAACTTTACACTTCTTTTGTTAAAGTTTTTTATTTAATATTTAAAATAGTTTTAACTTTTATAGTTTAAATGTCATAAAATTAACACCATTTTTTATTTGTTAATAAAATATTTTACGTATTTTGGTTAAGATGTAATGATGTTTCGTGTAAAAGTCTTTTAGACAATGAGTATTTTTTGAAGAGAAATTATTATGTAATTTTAAAGAAAAGAGGAGGGCTCTGTTTCAAATAAATGTTTATTTTCTAATAAACTAATAACCTTGAGCAGTTTTGTTAAGAAAAATTGTTGTTAGAAAGTGTTTTGACGCTCAAAATTTACAATAATTTAGTTGTATCTAGACGTTTAAATAAATCTCTCAGAAATTTGAAAAAAATATGTTTCATCATCATCCATCACCTCTTAGAACATAACTTTTCGTCGTTAATCATTATCATCACCCACATTTTTTCATGATGGTTTGAGCATGACCACGAATATAAGGTAATAAATTACTTAAAACCCTCAACAGGTGTTAATTTAATCAAAGTCATTGTAAAATGTATAATTTTTTTTTATAAAATTTACAAACATCAGCAAAAATTTTTCACACCAACTGTCAATGTCAATTACAACAAAAAAAGTTAAAAAACTAAAAACAAAATAAAATGAATTTCAATGTCCAAAATAACTGAAATAATGTTGTCACTAAAACTGTCGATATCAGCACCTAAGATCAGATTTTTTTCTAGTGTTTTTGGAAAAACTGAAGTACTCAACAAAAAAGCATAAATGACAACAACATGTCTTGAAAAGTTTTCTATCAATGTTATTTAAAAAAACAAACTTTAGTTTTTCAAAACTTTGCTTGATTTCAAAGCGATATTGGAGGGATATAAATCATTAGTCAAAGGAAGTAAGTGTTAGATAGTGATTTCAAAGTTTTGAACAAATATTTCACAAGTAAGTCTTTGAAATTGAATGCAAAGGATTTGAAAATTCATTTGATGTTTAAAATAGTTACAAAACGCTTTTGACTATAGTCTAGTCTATAATCTAGTCTATAGTCTTCACAATAGACTGATCTATAGTCTAGTTTTTAATCTAGTCTATAGGTTAGTCTATAGATCTAAACTGAACTAGAACTAGAATTGAACTAAAACTGAACTAGAACTGAACTTGAACTAGAACTGAACTAGAACTGAACTAGAACTGAACTAGAACTGAACTAGAACTGAACTAGAACTGAACTAGAACTGAACTAGAACTGAACTAGAACTGAACTAGAACTGAACTAGAACTGAACTAGAACTGAACTAGAACTGAACTAGAACTGAACTAGAACTGAACTAGAACTCAACTAGAACTGAACTAGAACTGAAGTAGAACTGAACTAGAACTACAAACTAGAACTGAACTAGAACTGAACTAGAACTGAACTAGAACTGAACTAGAACTGAACTAGAACTGAACTAGAACTGAACTAGAACTGAACTAGAACTGAACTAGAACTGAACTAGAACTGAACTAGAACTGAACTAGAACTGAACTAGAACTGAACTAGAACTGAACTAGAACTGAACTAGAACTGAACTAGAACTGAACTAGAACTGAACTAGAACTGAACTAGAACTGAACTAGAACTGAACTAGAACTGAACTAGAACTGAACTAGAACTGAACTAGAACTGAACTAGAACTGAACTAGAACTGAACTAGAACTGAACTAGAACTGAACTAGAACTGAACTAGAACTGAACTAGAACTGAACTAGAACTGAACTAGAACTGAACTAGAACTGAACTAGAACTGAACTAGAACTGAACTAGAACTGAACTAGAACTGAACTAGAACTGAACTAGAACTGAACTAGAACTGAACTAGAACTGAACTAGAACTGAACTAGAACTGAACTGAACTAGTACTGACTTAGAACTCATCTAGAACTGAACTATAACTGCTGTATAACTGGACCAGAGCTAATCTTTTTATTAGAAACATTTGAGACATTTTGCAAAAAGTACCAAATTGGTACTAAAAAGTACTAAAATACGAAAATGTTGCACAAATATTGTTAAAATGCATTTTACACATTTAACAAAAAGTACCGAAATGCTACCAAAACTAAAAGGTGTCAAAGTACTAAAATGTTACATAAATGGTAGAAAACACTAATTTCTAAGAAATCAAAATTTTTTATTTTAAAAATTGCATAAATTTAGAAAAAGTACTAAAATAGTACTTAAAAAAAAGTACCAAAGTATTAAAATATTGCATAAACGTTAGCAAAAACACACTTATCTAATAGACTAATGCTGCTAGAATAACAATTTTTCGCTTTCAAAGAGATCTTTTTCAAATGCAAATTAGTTAAAAAAAATTTTTCATACATTTACTTTTAAAGAATATTAAAAAGAGTTTTGAAAAAAAGCAACAGGAATTTAGGAATTTTATTACTAAAAGAAATCTAAGAAACTATTTAATCTATTTGATTATTTTATAAATAAATTGTTTTACTTTAAAAAAACCATGGAATTTTTTCTATAAAACTGAATCTGGTTATTTATTTAAAATATTTTTGAAAATTTCTCACGTTTTAAAGATAAATTTCAATAGAGTTGAGGTATCGACCAAGCTTTCAAGTTTAATAAGCTGTAATCAAAGTTTTGGAAGAAAAAATATAAATAGATAATAAGTTAATCAATATTGTGTTTTTTGTTTCTTTTTATACCTAAATTTTGTTAATTAATTTTATTTTAATTTTTTTTTCTTGATGGATTTAAAAGATCAAGGTTGTAATCAAATTGAAAAAAAAAATATCAAATCATTAAATTATAATTATTTTGAAATTTACATATATTTAAATGATAAATTGTTTGAAAAGATGATAAATTTAAGAAAAACACAAATTTAACAAAAAGTACTAAAAAAGGTACTGAATGTAAAAAGTACCAAAGTAACAAAATGCTTTATATTTGTTTAAAAAAAATACTTTGTAGTGTTTAGAAACCTTAAATTTTATTTTAACAAATTTAATAAAAAGTACTAAAATGGTACTAAATATAAAAAAGACCAAAGTACCAAAATGTCTTATAAATGTTAAAAAGAGCATTTTTTATTATTTAAAAACTTGGACTTTTTAATTTTTGCAAATGTACCAATAAGTACTAAAATAGTACTGAATGCAAAAAGTACCAAATTGTCAAACAACAAAAGTAAGTTAGTTAGTTATTTAGTTAGTTAGTTAGTTAGTTAGTTAGGTTAGGTTAGGTTAGGTTAGGTTAGGTTAGGTTGATAGGAGGATGTATACTACATCAAATCCGAAGAAATACACCTAGGCCACTATCGGGCCTGTTGTGCTCTCCAATTCAAGGAGAAAAAAAAAAATTGTTCACTGAATGTATTATTTTTCCATGTTCAGAAACTCAGTTTCCTGGACGTAATTCCTAAGAATCTTCCAATCGGTGTTGGTTAAGAATGTTATTTCCGGAATAACATCACTTCCAAGATACTTGGATCTAACTTCGACGAATGCCTGACAATGGCAAAGAAAGTGCTCCAGAGTTTCACTGTCCTCTCCACATGCTCTACATTCGTCTGAATTCGCACGTCCAATTTTGTATAGATGTGCTCGTAATCCTGTGTGTCCACTGAGAATACGTACCATCATACTAACCTCAGACTTGCTCATTTTGAGAAGATTTCTCGTCTTGCTCTCATCAGGGTCACCCCATAGAATCTTTGTGGTTCTACCCACCGTTTCATTATTCCAAGAGGCCTTATGGGATTCTCTCATCCATATTTTTAATTCAGCTTTTGTTGCGTCGAATGGTTTTGCGTTTGTCAGGTTAACTACATCGAGCTCCCTTCCCTTTAAAGCTATTACATTCGCCCTTTCGTTGCCGATTACTCCCGAGTGGCCTGGTACCCATATGATGTGAACCTTACCTCTGGGAGAGTATTCAGTTAAAGCTTTCTTACAATCCAATACGGTCTTAGATTTAATTCTATCACCTGATATCGCACAAATTGCCTTCTGGCTGTCGGTAAATATATTAAGCCCTGTGGGCGCCATATTTATTCTAATCCAATTTACACATTCCGTTATTGCTCGTACTTCTGCCTGGAAGCTTGTGTTATGATTAGGTAAACGGTGGTATATTTCTGTTTCTGGGTCTTCAATATAGCACCCCAGACCCACTTTGTCCCCTAATTTAGAGCCATCCGTGTATCAACGGATTCCTACTGGTATTTGCTCTAATGTTCCGCTTGACCAAGACATTCTATCTGGGATTAGCGTTTCAAAGTTTCCGACATATTCAGTGTCTGGTATGCGATCAGGCACGTCCGATGAATGTGTATAACCTTCCAATGTGTCCAGTATACATTGATGACGTGTCCTACAACCGTTTTTGGCCAGTTCGCCTAAAGTAAAGAGCCGTTCAGTTAGTTGTTAGTTAGTTAGTTAGTTAGTTAGTTAGTTAGTTCGTTAGTTAGTTAGTTCGTTAGTTAGTTAGTTAGTTCTTAGTTAGTTAGTTAGTTAGTTTTGTTTTAGTTCGTTAGTTCGTTTTCGTTAGTTCGTTCGTTCTTCGTTAGTTCGTTTCGTTCGTTCGTTCGTTAGTTCGTTTCGTTCGTTGTTCGTTCGTTCGTTCGTTGTCGTTCGTTCGTTCTTGTTAGTTCGTTCGTTCGTTCGTTCGTTCGTTCGTTCGTTCGTTGTTCGTTCGTTCGTTCGTTCGTTCGTTCGTTCGTTCGTTCGTTCGTTCGTTAGTTCGTTCGTTCGTTCGTTCGTTCGTTCGTTCGTTGTTCGTTCGTTCGTTCGTTCGTTCGTTCGTTCGTTTCGTTCGTTCGTTCGTTCGTTCGTTTCGTTCGTTCTTTGTTCGTTCGTTCGTTCGTTCGTTCGTTCGTTCGTTCGTTCGTTCGTTCGTTCGTTCGTTTCGTTCGTTCGTTCGTTCGTTCGTTCGTTCGTTCGTTCGTTCGTTTTCGTTTCTTTCGTTCGTTCGTTCGTTCGTTCGTTCTTTCGTTCGTTCGTTCGTTCGTTCGTTCGTTCGTTCGTTCGTTCGTTCGTTCGTTCGTTCGTCGTTCGTTCGTTCGTTCGTTCGTTTCGTTCGTTCGTTCGTTCGTTCGTTCGTTCGTTCGTTCGTTCGTTCGTTCGTTCGTTCGTTCGTTCTTCGTTCGTTCGTTCGTTCGTTCGTTCGTTCGTTCGTTCGTTTCGTTCGTTTTCGTTCGTTCGTTCGTTCGTTCGTTCGTTCGTTCGTTCGTTCGTTCGTTCGTTCTTCGTTCGTTCGTTCGTTCGTTCGTTCGTTCGCTTTTTGTCCGCCTGTCCTCTGCCAGTTACAAAAACTACTTAACTGGTACTGAGTGCAAAAAGTACTAAAGTGGCACTAAATGTAACAAGTACCAAAGTTTCAATATGTTAAACAAATACTGGGATTTCTGACACAAATGATATACCAAGAAAATTTTTACAAAAATTTCCAAATTTAAACAAAAATTCTAAAGAAAATTTCAGTTGAAAATTTCCAATTTTTTCAATAAAATTTCTTGCGGTCAGGCGTGACTTACTTTTTTTTAAATTTGTTAAATTTTTTTTGGAAAAACAATTGTTTCATTTCTTTTCTGGTTAAATTGTTTAAAATCCCCTTGTGGTTTTTCTTATTGTAATTACTACAAATTATTTCAGTTTTTTTTCTTGCATTAATTTGTTGTCATGCTTTTATTTTTATGACATTTTTGTCTTTTTTCCACAATCTTTTCTATGTAAATTATTAACTTTTATTTTTTTTTTACCAAATTCCATATTATATAATACAAAAAATACAACAAATAACAAGTTTTTTTTATAAACAATTTAAACACAAAGAAAAAAAATGCCTTAAAAAAACGAAAGACTTAAGCCACAAACTTGTTTAATATTTACACGCAAAGAAAGACGTGGATTGTGTTTGATTGTTTTAACGATGCCTCCAAAACAATATTAACCCATTAGAGGCTAATAGTTTTTATATTAAATTTCAATTCCCATTTTTTATAATTTTTTAATTTTTATTTTTTTTTTTATTTTTATTTTCAGTTGTTTAATTCCGCACGCCTTTTATTTAAGAAAAAAATTTCTAATTTTTCAACATAATTTTAATTTAAAAATACAAAAACAACAAAAAACATGTCACATTTAATTGGTATTTTATTGGCCCTGGTGTCGTTAGCGGTCACAACATGTCGAGCACTGCCAGATGTAAGTATAAGAAATTCAATAGATTCGAATAATTGCTATAACTATAGACTATACTATAGACTAGACTATAGACTAGACTATAGACTAGACTATAGACTATACTATAGACTAGACTATAGACTAGACTATAGCCTAGACCATAGACTAGACTATAGACTAGACTATAGACTAGACTATAGACTAGACTATAGACTAGACTATAGACTAGACTAGACTATAGACTAGACTATAGACTAGACTATAGACTAGACTAGACTATAGACTAGACTATAGACTAGACTATAGACTAGACTATAGACTAGACTATAGACTAGACTATAGACTAGACTATAGACTAGACTATAGACTAGACTATAGACTAGATTATAGACTAGACTATAGACTAGACTATAGACTAGACTATCGACTGGACTATAGACTAGACCATAGACTAAACTATAGACTAGACTATAGACTAGACTATAGACTAGACTATAGACTAGACTATATACTAGACTATAGACTAGACTATAGACTAGACTATAGACTAGACTATAGACTAGACTATAGACTAGACTATAGACTAGACTATAGACTAGACTATAGACTAGACTATAGACTAGATTATAGACTAGACTATAGACTAGACTATAGACTAGACTAGACTATAGACTAGACTATAGACTAGACTATAGACTAGACTATAGACTAGACTATAGACTAGACTATAGACTAGACTATAGACTAGACTATAGACTAGACTAGACTATAGACCAGACTATAGACTAGACTATAGACTAGACTATAGACTAGACTAAAGTCTATAGACTAGACTATAGACTAGACTATAGACTAGACTATAGACTAGACTATAGACTAGACTATAGACTAGACAATAGACTAGACTATAGACTAGACTATAGACTAGACTATAGACTAGACTATAGACTAGACTATAGACTAGACTATAGACTAGACTATAGACTAGACTATAGACTAGACTATAGACTAGACTATAGACTAGACTATAGACTAGACTATAGACTAGACTATAGACTAGACTATAGACTAGACTATAGACTAGACTATAGACTAGACTATAGACTAGACTATAGACTAGACTATAGACTAGACTATAGACTAGACTATAGACTAGACTATAGACTAGACTATAGACTAGACTATAGACTAGACTATAGACTAGACTATAGACTAGACTATAGACTAGACTATAGACTAGACTAGACTAGACTATAGACTAGACTATAGACTAGACTATAGACTAGACTATAGACTAGACTATAGACTAGACTATAGACTAGACTATAGACTAGACTATAGACTAGACTATAGACTAGACTATAGACTAGACTAGACTAGACTATAGACTAGACTATAGACTAGACTATAGACTAGACTATAGACTAGACTATAGACTAGACTATAGACTAGACTATAGACTAGACTATAGACTAGACTATAGACTAGACTATAGACTAGACTATAGACTAGACTATAGACTAGACTATAGACTAGACTATAGACTAGACTATAGACTAGACTATAGACTAGACTATAGACTAGACTATAGACTAGACTATAGACTAGACTATAGACTAGACTATAGACTAGACTATAGACTAGACTATAGACTAGACTATAGACTAGACTATAGACTAGACTATAGACTAGACTATAGACTAGACTATAGACTACGATAGACTATAGACTAGACTATAGACTAGACTATAGACTAGACTATAGACTAGACTATAGACTAGACTATAGACTAGACTATAGACTAGACTATAGACTAGACTATAGACTAGACTATAGACTAGACTATAGACTAGACTATAGACTAGACTATAGACTAGACTATAGACTAGACTAGACTAGACTATAGACTAGACTATAGACTAGACTATAGACTAGACTATAGACTAGAATATAGACTAGACTATAGACTAGACTATAGACTAGACTATAGACTAGACTATAGACTAGACTATAGACTAGACTATAGACTAGACTATAGACTAGACTATAGACTAGACTATAGACTAGACTATAGACTAGACTATAGACTAGACTATAGACTAGACTATAGACTAGACTATAGACTAGACTATAGACTAGACTATAGACTAGACTATAGACTAGACTATAGACTAGACTATAGACTAGACTATAGACTAGACTATAGACTAGACTATAGACTAGACTATAGACTAGACTATAGACTAGACTAGACTATAGACTAGACTAGACTATAGACCAGACTATAGACTAGACTATAGACTAGACTATAGTCTAGACTATAGACTAGACTATAGTCTAGTCTATAGTTTAGTCCAAAAGTATCTTAATCTTAATTAAGATTTTAAAAGTGTCATAGATATGCTAGAGTGTACATACTATAGCCTAGTCTATATTCTGTAGTCTGGACTATAGGCTGGTCTATAGTCTGGACCATAGCCTAGTCTGTAGTTTGGACTATAGCCTAGTACATAGTCTGGACTATAGCCCAGTCTATAGTCTGGACTATAACCTAGTCTATAGTGTGGACTATAGCCTGGTCTATAGTCTGGTCTATAGCCTAGTCTATAGTCTGGACTATAGCCTAGTCTATAGTCTGGACTATATAGTCTGTAGTTTAGACTATAGCTTAGTCTATAGTCTGGACTATAGTCTATAATCGGTACTATTCTAGAGTCTGGACAATAGCCAAGTATATGGTCAAGACTATAGCCTAGTCTTTAGCCTTGACTTTAGTCTGAATTATAGTATTGACTATAGTATGGACTATAGACTAGCCTATATTCATGTCTATAATCTGGACTCTAATGCAATTTATAGTATGCACACTCTAGCATATATCTGACCTTTTTAAAATCTTAATTAAGATGCCTAGATTTTAAAAGAATTTATTAAACTTACTTGGTCATTATCATTTTTTTCAATTATATCTTTTTTGCCTCAAAAACTATAAGTCTTATACATAAATATTTAGCAGAGGAAAAGGGAAATCTTTAATGCTATCAAATACTTCTTGTTTTTTCCTCATCCACACATTTGCAGTTACGAAGAAAAAAAATTTAGTACAAAATCTAAAGTTAAAGAAAAAATGGAAACACAGTAATGAATATTTCACAATATCCGTCATTGACTAATGATTTGTTTTTCTGAACGTAGAGTTTTTTTGCTGCAAGTACATTTTTTTCAAGATAATAAAGCAACGCGCTGCAAAATAGAAAAAAAAACTTGAGTGGACAAATCACGCGCTTGTGTAACCATTAAATATAAAAATTACAATTTTTTTCGTGGCAATTTCTGTTACACAAAAGATTTTTCTCAAATAGTAATTTTCAGTGTTCTTATAAAATTAATGACAAATATAGTTGTTGACTAGTAGTACTTAGTAGTTTAGTTGAATTTGAACTATAAATAGTAGAGAATTGAGAAAAAAAAGTTAGATATTTACATGAACTAGTTGTTATGTTTATGAGAAACTCCTGCAAATAATTATAAATACAGTTTTGAAGGATATATTATTAAAACAATTTGTTTTTAATATATTTCATAATTATAACTTTTTCAAAATAAAATTACTAAATCTAGTAAATACCAATCCAATTTAGGCTACAAAACTCCAAAGTCATAACCCCACTTAACTGTACTTTTAATTATTTTACTCAGTATATAACTCATTTATATCAATATGTCAATTTTTTCTTGCTTTAAGTCTAAGTTCTCAGTAAGGTACTATTTATGTATATTTCTATATCCGTTGTTAATTATTGTCTTAAGATTTGTTTTTTTTTTACTTCTTGTTTTTATTTCTAGTTTTAAATCTATTTTGTTTTTTGTAAAGAAAATGTTTCGCCATAAAAATTTTAATTCACGTGTTCCACAAGCATGCATTTGGTTTTTCAAACAATAACGACAAATAAATAAATATTTTTGTTAATTTTGATTTATTGTTCTTGTTATTGTTTGTAGATGGTTTTACTTGAAAGTGGGTGGATTTATTTTTAAGACTTCAGTTGCAACATAAACTATAATTAGATAACGCCCACTTAGTTAAGTATGTTGAAAGAATCTTCATATGACTAATTTATAATATTTTATGTATTTGTATTAGACTGTAGAACAGACTATAGACTAGTCTTAAGGGCATACTATAGACTAAACTATAGTCCGGACTATAAGCTAAACTATAGTCCAGACTGTAGACTATACATTAGTACATAAATTAGACTTTATTCCACAATATACACCAGACTAGACTATGATCCGGACTATAGACTAGGCTATTGTCCAGACTATAGACTAGACCATTGTCCAGACTATTGACTAGACTATAGTCCAGACTATAGACTAGACTATAGTCCAGACTATATACTCAACTATAGACCAGACTATAGTCCAGAATATAGACTAGACTGTAGTCCATGCAATAATACTATAGTCCAGAATATAGACTACAATATAGTCCAGACTATAGACTACACTATAGTCCAAACTATAGATAGCAATAGTCCATATAGCTTAGACTATAGATTAGACTATAGTCCAGAATATAGACTAGACTGTAGTCCAAGCAATAATACTATAGTCCAGACTATAGATAGCTATAGTCTATATAGCTTAGACTATAGATTAGACTATAGTCCAGACTATACACTAGACTATAGTCCATACTATTCACTAGACTACCGTCCAGATTATCGACAATAGACTAGACTCTAGTTCAGAATATAAATTAGACTGAAGTCCAGACTATAGATTAGACTATAGTCCAGACTATAGATTAGACTGTAGTCCAGACTATAGATTAGACTGTAGTCCAGACTATAGATTAGACTATAGATTAGACTATAGTCCAGACTATAGATTAGACTATAGTCCAGACTATAGATTAGACTATAGTCCAGACTTTCCACTAGACTATATTCAAGAATATCGACTAGACTATAGTCCAAACTATCGACTAGACTATAGTCCAGATTTTCGACTAGACTATAGTCCAGACTTTCGACTAGACTATAGTCCAGACTATAGACCAGCCTATCGACTAGGCTATAGTCCAGACTGTAGACCAGCCTATCGACTAGACTATAGTCCAGACTTTAGATTAGACCAGATTTTAGTTAAGACTATAAGACTCCACTGTAATCAAGGCCATAGACTAAACTATAGCTCGGACTATAGACTATGATATACTTCAGACTATAGTCCAGATTATTGCCTATAAACTAGACTTTAGCCTAGAATATAAATTAAATTATAGTCGAGACTATATATTAGACTATAGTCAAGACTATTGATTACAATATAGTCCAGACTATAGTTCAGATAATAGATTGCACTATAGTCCAGACTATAGACTACATTGTAATCCAGACTATGGACTAGACTATAGGCCAGACTATAGACTAGACTAAGGGCCAGACTATAGAATAGACTAGACTATAGTCCAGACTTTCGACTAGACTATAGTCCAGACAATCTACTAGACTAAAGTCAAGACTATTGACTAGACTATAGTCCAGACCATAGACCAGACTATTCACTAGACTATAGTCCAGGCTTTAGACTAGACCAGATTTTAGTTCACACTATAAATAAGACTATAGTCCAGAATATAGACTACACTGTAATCCAGACTATAGACTAGACTATAGATTAAACTATAGTTCGGAATATAGACTATGCCATACTACAGACTATAGACTAGAGCTTAGTCCAGACTATTGCCTATAAACTAGACTTTAGTCTAGAATATAAATTAGACTATAGTCCAGACTATATATTAGACTATAGTCCAGACTATAGATTAGACTATGGTCCAGACTATAGATCAGACTATTGTTCAGACTATAGATTAGACTATTGTTCAGACTATAGACTACACTGTAATCCAGACTATAAACTAGACTAGACTATAGCCCAGACAAGAGACTAGACTATAGTCCATACTATAGGCTAGGTTATAGTCCAGACTATAGATTAGACTATAGACTACACTGTAATCCAGGCTATAGAGTAGACTATAGTCCAGACTATAGACTAGACTATAGTCCAGACTATAGACTAGACTATAGTCCAGACTATAGACTAGATTATAGTTCAGACTATAGGCTAAATTATAGTTTAGACTATAGGCTAGATTATAGTTCAGACTATAGATTAGACTGTAATCCAGACTATAGTCCAGACTAGAGACTATACTCCAGATTATAGTCTAGACTATAGTCTAGACCAGCGGTTCCCACCATTTTTTACTTCGCGGACCCCTTGAGGAATTTATTTAATTTCACGGACCCCCATACATATTTTGATATCTTATTGTTATAAATAACACTGTGATACAAAAGTGAAGAAAAATAAAATGCAGGCGTTCTCATATACCAATTCTATTTCGTTATAGTCCATAGAGTACGAATATATTTTTAGTTTTCCCCTATCACTTCGTTAACTTACTTTTTAAGAGCAAAAGATGCGAAAAAGAGCCATTTTTAAAGTTTTTAATTTGAAAAATCATAAGTTTAGTAGTTTTCATCCGATTTTCAAATCCGATTTTTTTTTTTAATGATACAAGTGTCTTTTAATCCAAAAAAAGAAATCCAAAATTTATGGTCAAATGTCTGAGTTACGGACGTTTAAGTAAAAAAACTCACACTTTTTTAAAAAATTTTCATTTTCATCATGCTCTACTTTGACCATGAGGCAGTGAGTTCATCTTTTATTACTTTCCTGAAGAATCACATAAAGGAAGGTTTCTAAAACTTGTTATTTCATAAAAATCTATGAAAAACTGGATAATTTATGCCAATTTTTCTAATAGCATGTTTCTCGAATTTTTGGTTTTCTCCATACAAATTAATTTTTGTATAAAAATGTTTATAAACATTTTTTAAACTTGTTACAAAGAAAACCAGAAACATGAACGTTTTTGTATGGAAGAAATATGCTATATTTTTATAAAACTTAGCACAACTCATAACCTTTTTCATCGATTATCATAAATTGACCATCATTGGAAACCCAACTTAATGTGGCTTTTTTCAAATGTAATAAAAGCTAAAGTTATTGCTTCATGGCCAACGTAGAGCAGTATGAAAATTAAAAATTGTGAAAAAAGTGTGAGTTTTTTTACTTAAATGGCCGTAACCAAGACATTAATCATAAATTTTGGATTTATTTTTTTGTGTTGAAAGACAACACTTGTATCTTTAAAACAAAATATCCAATTTGAAAATCGGTTGCAAACTACCAGACATATATTTTTTTAAAGTTAAAACTTCAAAATAGCTCTTTTTCACAACTTTTGCTCTTAAAAAGGAACTAAACGAAGTGATCGGGAAAAATTAAAAATAAATTCCTACTCTATGGACTATGGAAATGGAATTGGTATATGAGAACCCCTGCATTTTTTTGCTTAGTCCTGGTCCATAAACCCTATAAAATATTCCCGTACATTGAGAACATTTAGTATTTCGGAGATGTTTTCAATTTCATGGTTTTAAATATAGAATGACTTCTAACATGATGTTTAATTTTATGATCGTGAGAGCTTTCATGTTCATTTCTCGTCAAGGTAGAGAAAAGGTTTCTTTAACAAGTATTGTCGACATGTGCTTAAAGAGTCATGTTTCTAAATTTTTTTGCGATTGCATAGGAGTGAGCTGAGTATGTAAGCTAAGTTTTCGGGAAAATATGTGAAAGTTAGACTTCTTCGATGTTGTTGCGGAATGCGTTACCCACATAAAATATGACCTGAACTCTTTGCGAATGTACTGTGAATTTGGATCTTAAATTTGAATTTTAAAATACCTACGAATTATTTTACTGCGTGGTTTTGACTATTTACGCAAAACGCTATGAATTTTCTGATGTTGATTTAATAATATTGGACAACAAAATTAAGTTAAAATCTGTGTATCACGTTGGAATGGAATATTTATATTTAAAATTAACTAGATTAACACTTTTGCTTACAATTTAAAAAAATATTATGAAATGTGACCTAACTTCATATTCCGGGATACTAGTATCAGTATTTAATTCTAAGGCAAATCATTATCCGTCTGCTATAAAAACATTTATTTCGATACATATATATTTATAAAAATTACAAATCACGTAATACTTTACTTTATAAAAGTGAAACAATAAATTTGTAGCGCCTAGCTTCATCCTGATAAACGACCGAAACAATAAAATTCAAAGAGTCACCAACAAATCTGGGATTATTGAATAAAAATTGTGTATTTTAGTATTTATGAAAAATTTGGAGATATTTTTAATATTTTGTAACATATAGAGAATATTTTTTATTCATGATTTTTTTCGTTCGTCTTCGCGGACCCCCTAGGATTTTGCTACGGACCACTAGGGGTCCGCGGACCCCCTTTTGGGAACCGTTGGTCTAGACTTTAGCCTAGACTATATATCAAGACTATAGACTACACTGTAATCCAGACTATAGACAAGAGTATAGTCCAGATTATATATTAGACTATAGGCCAGAGTATGTACTACACTGTAATCTAGCCTATAGAGTAGACTATAGTCCAGACTATACACTAGACTATAGTCAAGCCACACATTGGTCTTGATTATAGTTCATATTTCAGTTTGAAAGCTATGCGTAAGGAATTTTTAAAATCCAGATAATTTTTTCCCCTTTTTTCCCAAAATGCCCATTAAAATATTTCTAAAAAAAAATAAATTATTTAATTTAGTTTTATCAAATTAAATAACATTTTGAATAACAGCCAAATGTATAAAATAAAAAATTATAAAACTAACACATTTGTTTTTTAACCAACAAAGACATTTAAAGCTCATTAACAAAACAACTGCAAGCTCAAGCAGAAATATATAGAAAAAAAACACTTTTTGTTTATATAGAAGAAAAAAAAATTATAAACAAATTATGGTCAAGGTTAATAAAACTAAATAAAACAAAAAATAAAAAAAAAGAAATACAATACAAACTGGCACGTAAATGCATACAAAAATAAATTAAATTCAAAGAAATTAAAAGTTCTTTAAAAAAAAAAATACAAAAAAATTGTTGCAGCCTACGAAAAAATTTAAACAAAAATGAGTCATAATTTTGTTTAATAAACAATTGTTATCTGGTACAAAAATAGGGCCCCCTGGAGTCTAAAATGTAACAGTTTTTGTTTTTATTCAATCATGTTTTGGGGCCATAAAATAATTTACACGATTTTTCAAGTATTTTTTGTTTAACAAGCAAATTATTGTTTGAAAAACAATGACA
Organism: Lucilia sericata; assembly: GCF_015586225.1. Classification (NCBI taxonomy): domain Eukaryota; kingdom Metazoa; phylum Arthropoda; class Insecta; order Diptera; family Calliphoridae; genus Lucilia; species Lucilia sericata. The sequence goes on along the minus strand of NW_023994219.1, from coordinate 502,759 downwards.
ACTTCAGTTAAGGTCTTTTGCCATGGGTAACCAATTCCAAAGCCTTTAAACTTTTTTCCAAACAAAATGTTTAAATTTAAGAACTTAAGGTTTTTAAATTGATTTTTTTTCTTAAAACCACAATTCAATTTATTTCAAAACAAATGTCATTTTACATGCCTAAAGCTATAGGAAGTCAAAAGAGAAAAAAATATGTTTAGAAAATGAATTGAAAAAATAATTAAGAAAAATTATAAACGGTCATTTAAAACTACCGACAGTTAAATTAGTGTGTGGTTTTTAAATTTATTTAAAACTCATACAAATTGACAGTTTTGAATTATATTAAAATTGCAATTATTTTGTACTAAAATAGTTCTAAACTAAAAAAGTTAATTTAAAGTGTGTTTTTAGATACTTTTTAGACACTTATCTATCGAAAAGTGTCTTATTAGACAGAAAAAGTATCTTCTTAGACACTTCTCCATATAAGAGTACCTTCTTAGAGACTCGTTTAAAGAAATGCGACTTTCTATGACACTTGTCTATAGAAAATTGTCTTCTTAGACTACTGTTAATAAAAAAGTGTCTTCTTAGACACTTTAGTATAGAAAAGTGTGTTTTTAGATACTTTTTACACATTTATCTATAGAAAAATGTCTTATTAGACAGAAAAAGTTCTTAGACACTTCTCCATACAAAAGTATCTTCTTAGAGACTAGTTTATAGAAAAGCGTCTTTCTTTGACTCTTGTCTATAGAGAAGTGTCTTCTTAGACACTTCTCCATATAAAAGTATCTTCTTAGAGACTCGTTAATAAGAAAGCGTCTTTCTTTGACTCTTGTCTATAGTAAAGTGTCTTCTTAGACACTTCTCCATATAAAAGTATCTTCTTAGAGACTCGTTTATAGAAATGCGTCTTTCTTTGACTCTTGACTATAGAAAGGTGTCTTCTTAGACACTTCTCCATATAAAAGTATCGTCTTAGAGACTTGTTTATAGAAAATCGTCTTTCTTTGACTCTTGTCTATAGAAAAGTGTCTTCTTAGACACTTCTCCATATAAAAGTATCTTCTTAGAGACTCGTTTATAGAAAAGCCTTTTTCTTTGACTGTTGTCTGTAGAAAAGTGTCTTCTTAGACCCTTTTCTATGCAGAAAAGCGTCTTTCTTTGATTCTTGTCTATAGAACAGAGTATTCTTAGACTATTATTTATAAAAAAGTGTCTTCTTAGACACTTTACCATAAAAAAGTGTCTTTCTTAGGTACTTGTCTATAGAAAAGTATCTTCTTAGACACTTGTCTATAGAAAAGTGTCTTCCTAAACACGGTTCTATATAAAAGTGTCTTCTGAGGCAATTGTCTATAGAAGAGAGTCTTTCTTATACACTTCCCTATAAAAAATTGTTTATTAGACACTTGTCTATAGAAAAGTATCTCCCTTAGACATTTGTCTATAGAAAAGTGTCTTCATTATTCACTTGTCTATATAAAAGAGTCTTCTTAGCCACTTTTCTATAAAAAAAGCGTCTTCTTACACATTTGTCTAAAGAAAATTGTCTATAGAAAAGTGTCTTCTTAGACACTTGTCTATAGAAAAGTGTCTTCTTAGACACTTGTCTATAGAAAAGTGTCTTCTTAGGCACTTGTCTATAGAAAAGTGTCTTCTTAGACACTTGTCTATAGAAAAGTGTCTTCTTAGACACTTGTCTATAGAAAAGTGTCTTCTTGGACACTTGTCTATAGAAAAGTGTCTTCTTGGACACTTGTCTAAAGAAAAGTTCCTTCTTAGACAGAAAATAAAAGTGTCTTCTTAGGCACTTGTCTATAGAAAAATGTCTTCTTAGACACTTGTCTAAAGAAAGTGTCTTCTTAGACACTTGTTTATAGAAAAGTTCCTTCTTAGACAGAAAAGAAAAGTGTCTTCTTAGACACTTTTCTATAGAAAAATGTCTTCTTAGACACTTGTCTAAAGAAAGTGTCTTCTTAGACACTTGTCTAAAGAAAGTGTCTTCTTAGACACTTGTTTATAGAAAAGTTCCTTCCTAGACAGAAAATAAAAGTGTCTTCTTAGGCACTTGTCTATAGAAAAATGTCTTCTTAGACACTTGTCTAAAGAAAGTGTCTTCTTAGACACTTGTTTATAGAAAAGTTCCTTCTTAGACAGAAAAGAAGTGTCTTCTTAGGCACTTGTCTATAGAAAAAGTGTCTCTTAAGGCAATTGTCTATAGAAGAGTGTATTCCTTAGACACTTGTCTATAGAAAAATGTCTTCCTTAGACTTTTGTCTAAAGAAAAGTGTTTGTTTAGACACTTGCCTGCAGAAAAGTGTCTCCCTTAGACATTTGTCTATAGAAAAGTGTGTTCCTTAGAGACTTGTCTATACAAAAGTTCCTTCTTAGACACTTGTCGATAGAAAAGTGCCTTTTTAGACACTTGTCTATAGAAAAGTGTATTCTTTAGACACTTCTTAGACTCTTGTCTAAATAAAAGTGTCTTCTTAGACACTTGTCTAAAGAAAGTGTCTTCTTAGACACTTGTCTAAAGAAAGTGTCTTCTTAGACACTTGTTTATAGAAAAGTTCCTTCTTAGACAGAAAGGAAAGTGTCTTCTTAGGCACTTGTCTATAGAAAAGTATCTTCTTAGGCACTTTCTAGACACTTGCCTATAGAAAAGTGTACTCTTAGACACATGTCTTTAGAAAAATATTTTCCTTAGACACTTGTCTATAGAAAAATTCTTTAAATTTCATTCAAGAAATATTTATAGTTTAACCTAACACTGTTCCTAGGGGGTGTAAATTAAACTGATGTAAAATTCAAATTTATTCACAACATTTATGACACTTGTTTTAATTTCCTTATATTTTGCAAAATAATAATAAAATAATTTTAATAACATAAACATATGTTTATTATTATGTTTTAATAAAATGTTGCTCTATTACTTTATCTAACTAGTACTTAAAACTTTAAATAAATTTAATTTAAATGCAACAATATTATATATATATATTTTATATTGATTATTAAAAAAAAAAAACAACTAGCTAAAGACCTGTTTGACCCTGTAACAAATGTTTTCTTAAACTTGATAAATAAATGCGAAATATAATATAAATAAAACAATATCAAAGAAAATTATTAAAAATATTATAAATAAAATATCAAATTTATAAGAAAAAAAATTTTTAAGGTAAAAATTATTAATTATAAATACCATGAAATAGAAAAAAAAAGAGATTAAACGAAAAAAATATATAATTATAAATAAATATTTCAAAATCTACTAATTAAGAAAAAAATAATAGAAAAATTGAATAAAACAAAAAAAATTGGTTTGATTATTAATTTATGAATAAAATTTTGATATAAATGCAGTCAGTGGATATGCCATTTTAACTTAATTATGGGTTTAAGTTAGGAATTACCATAATAATGATGAATAATATTTATGTTCCACTTTTGATAATTCACAATATACAAAAGAATAAACAATCACAATAAACAATTCACAATAAAGCGTAATAATTTTAATTTAAAATTTTAAAAAGTATAATTTTTCTATAAAGAAGAAAATTTCTATAGACAAGTGTGTAAGAAGAAACTTTTTTCTAGTCCAGACTATACACTAGACTATAGACTGGACTATAGACCAGAATATACACTAGACTATAGACTATACTATAGTCCAGATTATAGACTACACTATAGTCCAGACTATAGACTACACTATAGTCCAGACTATAGACTACACTATAGTCCAGACTATAGACTACACTATAGTCTAGACTATAGACTACACTATAGTCCAGACTATAGACTACACTATAGTTCAGATTATAGACTACCCTATAGCCTAGAATATAGACTACACTATAGTCTAGAATATAGACTACACTATAGTCTAGAATATAGACTACACTATAGTCTAGAATATAGACTACACTATAGTCCAGACTATAGACTACACTATAGTCTAGACTATAAACTACACTACACTACAGTCTAGACTATAGACTACAATATAGTCTAGACTATAGTCTAGACTATAGACTACACTATAGTCTAGACTATAGTCTAGAATATAGACTACAATATAGTCTAGACTATAGACTACACTATAGTCTAGACTATAGTCCTGACTATAGACTAGACTAAAGTCCAGAATAGACTACTCTATAGTCCAGACTATAAACTACACTATAGCCTAGAATATAGACTACACTATAGTCTAGACTATAGTCTAGACTATACACTATAGTCTAGACTATAGACTACACTATGTAGTCTATATTCTGGACTATAGACTACACTATGTAGTCTATAGTCTGGACTATAGACTACACTATGTAGTGTATAGTCTAGACTGTAGACTACACTATAGTCCAGACTGTAGATTACATTATAGTCCAGACTATAGACTACACTATAATCTAGACCAACGGTTCCCAAAAGGGGGTCCGCGGACCCCTAGTGGTCCGTAGCAAAATCCTAGGGGGTCCGCGAAGACGAACGAAAAAAATCATGAATAAAAAATATTCTCTATATGTTACAAAATATTAAAAATATCTCCAAATTTTTCATAAATACTAAAATACACAATTTTTATTCAATAATCCCAGATTTGTTGGTGACTCTTTGAATTTTATTGTTTCGGTCGTTTATCAGGATGAAGCTAGGCGCTACAAATTTATTGTTTCACTTTTATAAAGTAAAGTATTACGTGATTTGTAATTTTTATAAATATATATGTATCGAAATAAATGTTTTTATAGCAGACGGATAATGATTTGCCTTAGAATTAAATACTGATACTAGTATCCCGGAATATGAAGTTAGGTCACATTTCATAATATTTTTTTAAATTGTAAGCAAAAGTGTTAATCTAGTTAATTTTAAATATAAATATTCCATTCCAACGTGATACACAGATTTTAACTTAATTTTGTTGTCCAATATTATTAAATCAACATCAGAAAATTCATAGCGTTTTGCGTAAATAGTCAAAACCACGCAGTAAAATAATTCGTAGGTATTTTAAAATTCAAATTTAAGATCCAAATTCACAGTACATTCGCAAAGAGTTCAGGTCATATTTTATGTGGGTAACGCATTCCGCAACAACATCGAAGAAGTCTAACTTTCACATATTTTCCCGAAAACTTAGCTTACATACTCAGCTCACTCCTATGCAATCGCAAAAAAATTTAGAAACATGACTCTTTAAGCACATGTCGACAATACTTGTTAAAGAAACCTTTTCTCTACCTTGACGAGAAATGAACATGAAAGCTCTCACGATCATAAAATTAAACATCATGTTAGAAGTCATTCTATATTTAAAACCATGAAATTGAAAACATCTCCGAAATACTAAATGTTCTCAATGTACGGGAATATTTTATAGGGTTTATGGACCAGGACTAAGCAAAAAAATGCAGGGGTTCTCATATACCAATTCCATTTCCATAGTCCATAGAGTAGGAATTTATTTTTAATTTTTCCCGATCACTTCGTTTAGTTCCTTTTTAAGAGCAAAAGTTGTGAAAAAGAGCTATTTTGAAGTTTTAACTTTAAAAAAATATATGTCTGGTAGTTTGCAACCGATTTTCAAATTGGATATTTTGTTTTAAAGATACAAGTGTTGTCTTTCAACACAAAAAAATAAATCCAAAATTTATGATTAATGTCTTGGTTACGGCCATTTAAGTAAAAAAACTCACACTTTTTTCACAATTTTTAATTTTCATACTGCTCTACGTTGGCCATGAAGCAATAACTTTAGCTTTTATTACATTTGAAAAAAGCCACATTAAGTTGGGTTTCCAATGATGGTCAATTTATGATAATCGATGAAAAAGGTTATGAGTTGTGCTAAGTTTTATAAAAATATAGCATATTTCTTCCATACAAAAACGTTCATGTTTCTGGTTTTCTTTGTAACAAGTTTAAAAAATGTTTATAAACATTTTTATACAAAAATTAATTTGTATGGAGAAAACCAAAAATTCGAGAAACATGCTATTAGAAAAATTGGCATAAATTATCCAGTTTTTCATAGATTTTTATGAAATAACAAGTTTTAGAAACCTTCCTTTATGTGATTCTTCAGGAAAGTAATAAAAGATGAACTCACTGCCTCATGGTCAAAGTAGAGCATGATGAAAATGAAAATTTTTTAAAAAAGTGTGAGTTTTTTTACTTAAACGTCCGTAACTCAGACATTTGACCATAAATTTTGGATTTCTTTTTTTGGATTAAAAGACACTTGTATCATTAAAAAAAAAAATCGGATTTGAAAATCGGATGAAAACTACTAAACTTATGATTTTTCAAATTAAAAACTTTAAAAATGGCTCTTTTTCGCATCTTTTGCTCTTAAAAAGTAAGTTAACGAAGTGATAGGGGAAAACTAAAAATATATTCGTACTCTATGGACTATAACGAAATAGAATTGGTATATGAGAACGCCTGCATTTTATTTTTCTTCACTTTTGTATCACAGTGTTATTTATAACAATAAGATATCAAAATATGTATGGGGGTCCGTGAAATTAAATAAATTCCTCAAGGGGTCCGCGAAGTAAAAAATGGTGGGAACCGCTGATCTAGACCATAGACTACTCTGCAGTCCAGACTATAGACTACTATATAGTTCAGATTATATACTACTCTATAGTCCAGACTATAGACTAGACTATAGTCCAGACTATAGACTACTCTATATTCCAGGCTATAGACAACTCTATAGACTGGACTATAGAGTACTCTATAGTCCAGACTATAGACTACTCTATAGTCCAGACTATAGACTAGACAATAGTCCAGATTATATACTAGACTATAGTCCAGACTATAGACTACTCTATAGTCCAGTCTATAGACTACTCTATAGTCCAGACTATAGACTACTCTATAGTCCAGACTATAGACTACTCTATAGTCCAGACTATAGACTACTCTATAGTCCAGACTATAGACTACTCTATAGTCCAGACTATAGACTACTCTATAGTCCAGACTATAGACTACTCTATAGTCCAGACTATAGACTACTCTATAGTCCAGACTATAGACTACTCTATAGTCCAGACTATAGACTACTCTATAGTCCAGACTATAGACTACTCTATAGTCCAAACTATAGACTACTCTACAGTCCAAACTATAGACTACTCTACAGTCCAAACTATAGACTACTCTATAGTCCAGACTATAGACTACTCTACAGTCCAGACTATAGACTACTCTATAGTCCAGACTATAGACTAATCTATTATCCAGACTATAGACTACTACATACTATAGGCTACTCTATAGTCCAGACTATAGACTACTCTATAGTCCAGACTATAGACTACTCTATAGTCCAGACTATAGACTACTCTATAGTCCAGACTATAGACTACTCTATAGTCCAGACTGTAGACTACACTTTAGTCCAGACTATAGACTACCCTATAGTCCAGACTATAGACCACGCGATAGGCTAGACTATAGTCCAGACTATAGTCCTAACTACGCAATTGGCACGTTATTTCAACGAAGTTTCGAAAAATTATTACAGCAAACTTGCAGCCTATTTAGCCTTTTATTACAATAACATAAGTTTTAATTATTTAAAATTTTGCAAGTAATTTAATGAGCCTGCAATCCGATAATTTCAACACGATCTATATAAATGAAAACAAATATTTCACATTTCTACGCAAACCATGGCAATTAGTCTCCCCTCTTTTTTTGAACTAATTAAAAGTGATAAGAATATGATGATGATGGCCTAACTTAAAGCCCAAAAACAAAACATTTAAATAATTAAAGAGAAAAAAAGTGAAAAATTTTATAAAATACCAGATGATTGGTAACATTTTACGCTTAACTTTTTAAGCAGGTTAACAAACGCAATTGTCTCGTCATTAGTAACACAAACTAAGCAAATAGTTAAAAGTTGCGTAGACTTAAAGCAACTAGTACTAGCAGTTGGTTTATGTGGATGATGATGACGTTATTTTTCAAAAGTTTTTTATTTGTTTTTATTAGTATGATAGACGGACTAGTCGGTGTAGTGATCGGAACCAAGTTTTGTTTTTTTTTTGGTTAATGTGAACACAATATTGCTTGGTTATGCATTTAAGAGTGAGTTGATAGATATGTTTACAATATACTAATATCAATGTCATTGATTTGAAATAAATTATTGAGGTAGTCTTCTCTCTTTCTTTTTTTTTTGCGTTTTGATCAGTTACACTTACGATCCACACACACACTTGTTTACCTAAAATTAAACATTATGTCCGAGTTTGTTTGAAAAAAAAAAACATCAACATGCCTGACTATTATTTAAGTTAAAGTATTATAAAATGGTTTTATATTACGTTAGTTTTTTTTTTCAAATATTATGAAGTATTTCTTTTTGTCTTTATTTTTCAACGCTTCCAGCGGTTACTCACATTTCAATGCACGAATATGAGAAACAAATTGAAAAAAAAAACATCAGCAACCAACAAATAAAACGACAATTTTTACTTTCATTTGAAACGTGTTTTCAACAACCAACACGTAGTACAATCAGTAATCAGACATACAACAACAACAGCAGTAAAATTTTAAAGACAACAACTGCACAAACCGACAACAACAACAAGCAACAGGCAGCAGCAACATTTAAAAGACTTTTTACTCAAACACACACCTTTTTTTCTTAAAACAAAAACAAAAGCTTCCGCACGTTTTAGTTTAAACAGTAATCGATGGACAGATCGATTGGTTCGAATGAATGAGTGAATGAATTGTAAAAAACTATTAAGACCAATTTTCAATTTTCCTCAGAAACTTTAAACAGACACATGAAAATTGTTTAGTTTTCAAAAAAATCTGAAAGGGGACCGTTTCAATAAAGCTTTTCAATTGAAATATATATTCCTTAAAAGCTTTTTTATGAAAAATTCATTTGTTTGAACGTTTTTCTATAACAAAGTTTCCTCTTAAGAAGTTTGCTACAATAACTTAGAAAAGTATTTTCTTTAAAAGCTTTTCCATACAGCTTTAAATAGAGAAACTTTTAAAGAAGTAATTTCCTAAATAAAAGCTTTTTAAATAAGACTGTGCAGAAATGTTTTTAAATAAAGACACTTTTTCATGGAAAAGCTGCGAAAACAAAGTTTTTATCATATTTAAAAGCTTTTAAAAAAAAGTATTGTATAGAAAGCCTGTAAAAGCTTTGGAATACAATACTTGTAGAAGCTTTTCTATTGAATGTATATAAAAGCTTTTCTATGAACTATTTTTACAGGTTTTTTATAGTAAAGCTATATAAAGCTTATAAAAGCTGTACAAAGCTTACTATGTAAAACTTATAAAAGCTTTACTATGTAAAGCTTAAAAAAAGTTGTTATGTAAAGCTTAAAAAAGCTTTGTTATGTTAAGATTATAGAATCTTTCCAATGAAAATTTAATAAAAGCTTTTCTATTGAAAGCTTATTAATGCTTCTCTATAGTATATAGAAAACTTTTAACAGCTTTTCTATGGTATGCTTATAAAAACCTTTGGTACAGAAAGCTTATACAAGTTTTTAAAAAGTTTAAAAAAGCTTTGCTATGTAAAGCTTATAAAAGCATTGTTATGTTAAGCTTATAGAATCTTTCCTATGAACATTTTATAAAAACATTTCCATTGAAAGCTAATTAAAGCTTCTCTTTTTTATATAGACAATTTTTAACAGCTTTTCTATGGTATGCTTATAAAAGCTTTTCTATCGGTAGCATGTAAAAACTTTTCTCTGAAAAGATTATTAAAGCGTTTCTATTGAAAGCTGATAAAAGCTTTTCTATTGAAAAGCTTTCTTAAAAGCTTTTCTATAAAAGTAGTTGCTATCTTAGTAGCTTTTCTAGAGAAAAGTTTCTTCCTCAAAGCTTTTCCTTAGAAATATTTTTTATGAAAGTTTACTCTAAAAAACTTTCTAAATAAAGTTTTTAGCTTTTCACTAAAAGCTTTTCTTTAGAAAAATTTCTTCCTATTCTTAAGAAGAATAAAGAAAAGTTTATGCCTTAAAAGCTTTTTTATGGAAATATTCTTCCTAAAAACCTTTTTTGCTTTAAAAGCTTTTATATAAAATAGTTTAATTCTTAAAAGGTCTTTAAAAAAAGTTTCTCCTTTAAAGCTTTTATATAGAAAAGTTATTTTTTTAAAAAGCTTTCCTATACAAAAGATTGTTTCTTAAAAATTTTCCTATGGAAAAGTTTTTTTATTTCTATTAAATTCCTTTCATTACAAACCACTCCTCATACAACACAAAAAGCTTTCAATTCTGTAACATTTTTTTCTTCCTACAAACTAAAATCTATGAGAAAATATTAGTTTGCTTTTAAATTTAAAAGGGAAATGGAGATTTGAAAACAACAATTTAATTTTTTTCTTAAAGAAAAAAAAACTTTTAAATCAAATCGCTACAAAATTGTAGCAATTGTTTTTAGTTGTAAAGTTTGGTCTTATTATTTCTGGCTAAAACTTTTTTCTATTATTTTTTTTTTTATAAAAATTAGGTAATTGTTTTGTGGTTTTAATGCCAGTCGATTTATGTGTTGTAAATGTCACTCAATAACAATTGTATTTGTAAAAAAAAAAAAATATTGGAAAAAAGTCCAACATTTATAGTTTGTTTAAATTGTATTGATTTAAAATTATATTGGAAACTATGTTGGGTTTATGGTTTTTCTTTTTTTTTTCTTTTAACAAGTGACAATTGTTTATCAATTGTATGTCGTTTGTTTGTTATACATTTGTTGGAATAATTGTTGAAAACAAATTTTCTTTTGCTGTATTATTTTTTATTTTTTTAAGGAATTTTTTTTTAACAAATGTTTAAATTGAATAGAAAAAAGTTTAAATTGACATAGTTTGGTTGGTTGTTGTGGGATTTTGTTTAAAGAAATAATTGCTTCAATAAGAAAGATAAAGGTGGAACAAATTGTTTTACAAAGTTTTTACATTCCTACAAAATTGTTCTCTTTAAAAGCTTTTTTTTTATAGAAAAGTTTATTTTCTAAAAGTTTCTCTGAAGAAAAGTTTCTTTTTGATAAGATTTTTTTCATAGAAAGCTTTCTTATATAGAAAAGATTATTTTTCAAAACTTAAAATAAAGCTTTTTAATAAAAATGTTTTTCACAAAAGCTTCTTATAGAAAAGTTTATTTTTTATAAATTTTTCCATATAAAAGCTTTTCTATAGAAAGGTCTTTAATACCTATTCTTATTTAACATCTTTGCAAAAAAAAACTTCCTCTGTAAAAGCTTTTTTAGAAAGAAGCTTATTCTGTAAAAGCTTTTCTGTACAAAAGTTACTACTTTAAAAGCTTTTATACGGAGAAAAATAACTTCTTTAAAATATGCAAAAGCTTCTATCAATATAGATTTTTCTATATAAAGCTTTTATAAGCTTTTCTTTACAAAAGTTTAATAACTTTTCTATAAAAAAGCTTCTTCTGTTAAAACGTCTTTATAGAAAAGCTTATTTTGTAATTTTTTTAAAAAACTTCTGTAAAAGTTTTTTTTATAGAAAAGCTTCTTCTGTAAAAGCTTTTTTATAGAAAAGCTTATTCTCTTTAAACTTAGCTTTTCTTTTTAATAGGTTTTCTATACAATAGTTTCTTCTTTAAAAGCTTTCTTCACAAAAGCTTTTCTATAGAAAAGTTTCTTATTAAAAAGCTTTTTCATACAAAATCTTCTTCTGTAACAGCACTTTTATAGAAAAGCATTTTCTAATAAAAGTTTTTATAAAAAGCTTCTTTTGTAAAGCTTTTTCATAGAAAAGCTTCTTAAACTTAGCTTTCTTTTTAATAGCTTTTTTCTTTCTTTAAAAGCTTTCTTTACAAAAGTTTCGTCTTTAATAGCTTTTCTATAGAAAAGTTTTTTTATTTAAAAGCCTTTCTACACAAAAGCTTCGTCTGTAAAAGCTTTTCCATACAAAAGCTTCTTCAGTAATAGCCTTTCCATAGAAATCTTCTTCTGTAAAATCTTTTTTCTAGAAAAGCTTCTTTTGTAAAAGCTTTTTTTTACAGAAAAATTTCTCCTATAAAAACTTTCCTATACAAAAGTTACTGCTTTAAAAGCTTTTTTAATATTTCGTATAGAAAAGTCTATACAAAATGTTGTTCTTTAAAAGCTTTTCTTTACCAAAGTTTTGTCAAGTTATACAGATTTATTTAAAAGTTTTCCATAGAAAAACTAACTCTGTAAAAGCTTTTTTTAGAAACGTTTGTTCTATAAAAGTTTTTGCATTTTATGTTTAAAAGCTTTTTTCATCATAGTTTTACAATAAAAAAGCTTCTTTTGTTAAAGCTTTATTTAAAAAGGTTTATTTTTTAAAAGATTTTGTTTGGAAACATTTGTTCTATAAAAGCTTTTTCATTGAGAAGTTTCTTATATGAAAGCTGTTCCATAAAGAAAGTTATTTTTTTCAATATTTTTTATATAAATCTTCTTTTTGCCAGCCTTCTATAGAAATGTTTAGAGAAGTAGAATACTTAAAAGCTTTTATATGCATTTTTTGTTCTTAAAAACTTTTCTATAGAAAAGTTTATTTTCTTAAAAGATTTTCTATAGATACACATCAGTTTCTTAAAAAGCTTTTACAGAACAATTTCTTTTAAGAAACTTTAGGAAAGTTTCTTTGTGAGCTTTCCTTTCGAAAGGTTTCTTTTAAAGCTTTTCTTTAGAATTGTTTCAAAAGCTTCTCTTTGGCAACTCATTTCTATAAAAAGTAACCTTTTTTAACGAATTTCTATAGAAAATGTTATGTTTAAAAGCTTTTCTGTTTAAACGTTTCTAAAAGCTAAACGACTTTTAGATTTGCCTTGTAAGCACTTTTACTTTTTTTCTCATTTTAACTTCTTTAACCAAACAAAAACCAGTTAACTGCAAGTAAAAAAGGGTCTAAACTGTTCTTCTAAAAGCAGTTTTACTTTGTGAACCACATAAATTCAATTATTATTGAAAGACGAATGCAAAAAAATCAAGTCAAAGTACAGAAAATACATTAAATTGACCGTTATTACTTATACACTGAAAATAGTAGCAAAACATCTAGATAAATAAGAAAACAAGCAAAAAAAAATACTGAACTGAAACTAAAAATAAATCATTATTAAACCGGCTATAAATGGCTACAGATACCCTTATATTACTTTTGTGTAAATATATTTATTACTCTAAAGAATACAGCTTTTGTGTGAAAACGGTTTAAATGAAACATACATGCAGCTACAGACATACAGACATACATGGGAGAATCGAATAAACTGCAAAAAAAGATTTTAACTAAAATGATAAAATAAAACCAAAACATTTATAAGTATTCGTTACTTTATAACAATTGTTAAACAACAGCAACAACAACAATATTAAATAAAGAAATAAGAGTAACAATAATAATAATAGCAACAACAACAACAAAATGTGGTTTACCTTGTCGTCATAAAGACAACTTTTTGTTTAAACTTTAGTTTTTTTTTCTCCAAACAGTTTTTTTCTTTACCATTTAAGCTCTCATAAGTTAATATGATTTGTTTTGTTTTATAAATAATACAAAAGTATAAAATAAAAAACTAGAGCATTTGGCAAAAAGATTAAAGGGCTTTTAAACCAGATTTTTTATAAAAAATATTATAAAATTTGTAAAATTTTTTTCCACAAATTTCAAATTGAAAACAAAAACATTTGTTTTCAAATATTTGTGTTAATTTCGTGTTTATCTAGCTAATTTGTTTTAAATTATTTAATTAAACTAGTTTTGTTGTGAAACATTTTAGCTTTACTCTCTATAAACAAAAGACTTAAGACACAAACTTGGTTTGTTGTTTAATACAAAGTGTTAAATATTTGTTTAGATTTTAAGCAAAAAAAATTTAAAAATTAAACAAATGTCTAGAGAAAAGTGTCTTCTTAGACACTTCCCTATAGAAAGGAGTACTATTAGATACTTCCCTATAGAAAAGTGTCTTCTTCAGTTCTAGTTCAGTTCTAGTTCAGTTCTAGTTCAGTTCTAGTTCAGTTCTAGTTCAGTTCTAGTTCAGTTCTAGTTCAGTTCTAGTTCAGTTCTAGTTCAGTTCTAGTTCAGTTCTAGTTCAGTTCTAGTTCAGTTCTAGTTCAGTTCTAGTTCAGTTCTAGTTCAGTTCTAGTTCAGTTCTTTCTAGTTCAGTTCAGTTCTAGTTCAGTTCTAGTTCAGTTCTAGTTCAGTTCTAGTTCAGTTCTAGTTCAGTTCTAGTTCAGTTCTAGTTCAGTTCTAGTTCAGTTCTAGTTCAGTTCTAGTTCAGTTCTAGTTCAGTTCTAGTTCAGTTCTAGTTCAGTTCTAGTTCAGTTCTAGTTCAGTTCTAGTTCAGTTCTAGTTCAGTTCTAGTTCAGTTCTAGTTCAGTTCTAGTTCAGTTCTAGTCAGTTCTAGTTCAGTTTAGTTCAGTTCTAGTTCAGTTCTAGTTCAGTTCTAGTTCAGTTCTAGTTCAGTTCTAGTTCAGTTCTAGTTCAGTTCTAGTTCAGTTCTAGTTCAGTTCTAGTTCAGTTCTAGTTCAGTTCTAGTTCAGTTCAGTCTAGTTCAGTTCTAGTTCAGTTCTAGTTCAGTTCTAGTTCAGTTCTAGTTCAGTTCTAGTTCAGTTCTAGTTCAGTTCTAGTTCAGTTCTAGTTCAGTTCTAGTTCAGTTCTAGTTCAGTTCTAGTTCAGTTCTAGTTCAGTTCTAGTTCAGTTCTAGTTCAGTTCTAGTTCAGTTCTAGTTAGTTCTAGTTCAGTTCTAGTTCAGTTCTAGTTCAGTTCTAGTTCAGTTCTAGTTCAGTTCTAGTTCAGTTCTAGTTCAGTTCTAGTTCAGTTCTAGTTCAGTTCTAGTTCAGTTCTAGTTCAGTTCTAGTTCAGTTCTAGTTCAGTTCTAGTTCAGTTCTAGTTCAGTTCTAGTTCAGTTCTAGTTCAGTTCTAGTTCAGTTCTAGTTCAGTTCTAGTTCAGTTCTAGTTCAGTTCTAGTTCAGTTCTAGTTCAGTTCTAGTTCAGTTCTAGTTCAGTTCTAGTTCAGTTCTAGTTCAGTTCTAGTTCAGTTCTAGTTCAGTTCTAGTTCAGTTCTAGTTCAGTTCTAGTTCAGTTCTAGTTCAGTTCTAGTTCAGTTCTCGTTCAGTTCTAGTTCAGTTTCTAGTTCAGTTCTAGTTCAGTTCTAGTTCAGTTCTAGTTCAGTTCTAGTTCAGTTCTAGTCAGTAGTCAGTCTAGTTCAGTCTAGTTCAGTTCTAGGTTCAGTTCTAGTTCAGTTCTAGTTCAGTCTTAGTTCAGTTCTAGTTCGTTTCTAGTTCAGTTCTAGTTCAGTTCTAGTCAGTTCTAGTTCAGTTCTAGTTCAGTCTAGTTCAGTTCTAGTTCATTTCTAGTTCAGTTCTAGTTCAGTTCTAGTTCAGTTCTAGTTCAGTTCTAGTTCAGTTCTAGTTCAGTTCTAGTCAGTTTATAGTTCAGTCTAGTTCAGTTCTAGTTCAGTTCTAGTTCAGTTCTAGTTTCAGTTTCTAGTTCAGTTCTTAGTTCAGTTCTAGTTCAGTTCTAGTTCAGTTCTAGTTCAGTTCTAGTTCAGTTCTAGTTCAGTTCTAGTTCAGTTCTAGTTCAGTTCTAGTTCAGTTCTAGTTCAGTTCTAGTTCAGTTCTAGTTTGCAGTTCTAGTTCAGTTCTAGTTCAGTTCTAGTTCAGTTAGTTCAGTTCTAGTTCGTTCTAGTTCAGTTCTAGTTCAGTTCTAGTTCAGTTCTAGTTCAGTTCTAGTTCAGTTCTAGTTCAGTTCTAGTTCAGTTCTAGTTCAGTTCTAGTTCAGTTCTAGTTCAGTTCTAGTTCAGTTCTAGTTCAGTTCTAGTTCAGTTCTGTCTAGTTCAGTTCTAGTTCAGTTTAGTTCAGTTCTAGTTCAGTTCTAGTTCAGTTCTAGTTCAGTTCTAGTTCAGTTCTAGTTCAGTTCTAGTTCAGTTCTAGTTCAGTTCTAGTTCAGTTCTAGTTCAGTTCTAGTTCAGTTTCTAGTTCAGTTCTAGTTCAGTTTCTAGGAAGAACTAGTTTTTAGTCATTTGACTATCTATGTTTACCATTATTTAAAATTAAACATTAAGCTTCATTTGTCATAAGTTTGATTTGAAATTTTTTAAAATTAATTAAAAACTTAATTATTTGCTATTAAATTTAAACCAGAGTCAAGCAGCAAAAAATAGCATTAGAACAAAAAAAAATAAATAAACGTCTTCTATTATTATGCAGTTCAAAAATGTTGTATTTCTTTACAAACTGGTTTAAAAAAAAAAACAAATTTTTATATTGTTTTTTTTTTTCAAAAATGCTGGTAATATAAAATGACAAGAATAACGAGAATATTAAACAGAGACGACAAAAGTTCATACAGTAAACAAAACAATACAAAAAGCTATTAAAATATCTGGTATTTTTGGCGACGTCAATATAGTGAGGGTGAAATAAGAAGAAATTGGGTTAAAAATATAATAAAATAATTAATTTGAATATTCATAAAATTTTTTATTTTAATGTTTCTTCAAGAAAATTGTGAAAGTTTTGAAAGTTCAGTAGTAAAGTAATATCATATAATTAAAGCCTGGACTTTAATTATATGATATTAAGGATTATTAAGGATTTTCCTTAACAGCTGCTAATTAATATTAATCATACGCACCCAGGTACGAAAGTGATTAAATTGAATTTAATGCTAGATTTTAATAAACATTTTGTGTGTTTTTTACATATTATAATAATCTTAAAATAAAAGTTTTAATTTAATATAAAATTTAAGAAAAATGTATAGAAACAATTTAAAATTAGAAGATTTTTAAAAACAAGATTGCAAAAATTATTTACAGTTAAATTGTCTTGTGCTATTTTGCAAATTATCTGCAGTGTATTAAAAAAATCAATTAATTAAAAACAAATTATCGAAATCAAGAAAACAACATGTTAAGCCAATATTAACAAGTTTAGAACAGCATTGTTATGGAGTTTGAAGCTTCAAGTTTTTAAAAATGTTTGTTTATTTTGTCAAAATATTTTGCTTTATAAAAAATGTTAAAAAAAATATTTATTTAAAATAGAGGTTCATTATTTTATTATTTTAAAACAAATCAATCAAAATTGGGTAATACCAAAGAGAGGAATGAAAAAAATTGTGTTTTTATAATGAAGTGTTATTTTTAAACAAGAGTTTAAAGAAGACAATTGGCAAAAGGCATGCATAAAGAAGTGTCTATGAAGATACTTTTCTATAGACAAATGTTAAAAGAAGATAATTTTCCATAGAACTGAACTAGAACTGAACTAGAATTCAACTAGAACTGAACTAGAAATGAACTAGAAATGAACTAGAACTGAACTAGAACTGAACTAGAACTGAACTAGAACTGAACTAGAACTGAACTAGAACTGAACTAGAACTGAACTAGAACTGAACTAGAACTGAACTAGAACTGAACTAGAACTGAACTAGAACTGAACTAGAACTGAACTAGAACTGAACTAGAACTGAACTAGAACTGAACTAGAACTGAACTAGAACTGAACTAGAACTGAACTAGAACTGAACTAGAACTGAAATAGAACTGAACTAGAACTGAACTAGAACTGAACTAGGACTGAACTAGAACTGAACTAGAACTGAACTAGAACTGAACTAGAACTGAACTAGAACTGAACTAGAACTGAGCTAGAACTGAACTAGAACTGAACTAGAACTGAACTAGAACTGAACTAGAACTGAACTAGAACTGAACTAGAACTGAACTAGAACTGAGCTAGAACTGAACTAGAACTGAACTAGAACTGAACTAGAACTGAACTAGAACTGAACTAGAACTGAGCTAGAACTGAACTAGAACTGAACTAGAACTGAGCTAGAACTGAACTAGAACTGAACTAGAACTGAACTAGAACTAAACTAGAACTGAACTAGAACTGAACTAGAACTGAACTAGAACTGAACTAGAACTGAACTAGAACTGAGCTAGAACTGAACTAGAACTGAACTAGAACTGAACTAGAACTGAACTAGAACTGAACTAGAACTGAACTAGAACTGAACTAGAACTGGAATTGAACTAGAACTGGAACTGAACTAGAACTGAACTAGAACTGAACTAGAACTGGAACTGAACTAGAACTGAACTAGAACTGAACTAGAACTGAACTAGAACTGAACTAGAACTGAACTAGAACTGAACTAGAACTGAACTGAGTATTCTCAATTTAGTTTCTATTAAAAACGAGAATTTAAAACAGTTTTTATAAAAGATTCCTTCTGTAAGCAGCTTTTAATAGAAAAGTAGTTTCTTAAGACAGTTTCCTATAAACAATATCTTTTAAAGACAGTTCTCTATAGAAAAGTGTCTTCTTAAGCAAATTTTCGACAAAGAGAGATCTTTTTAAACAGTTTTTTAAGAAAGTATATTTGAAGGCAGTTTTCTATAGAAAAGTGTCTTCTTAAGACAGTTTTCTGTAGAAAAGTGTCTTCCCAAGGCAGTTTTCTAAAAAAACGAGTGTTTTTAGAACAGTTTTCATATAACGATTCCCAACAGGTCAGTTTTCTTTAGAAAATATCTTCTGAAAGAAGTTTTTTTTTTTTTAAATGTTTTCTCAAGATAGTTTAGAAAGTAAAGTGATTAATCAGTTTTTAGTTGAAAACTGTAACAGTTTGTATTGATTTCTTTTAAATATTTAAACACATTAATAGGTTGGGTTTTATTAACCAAAATGGGTCAAGGTTAATAAACATGTACAACACATAAACAACAACAACAACTACAACAACCAAAAAACTGGAATAAGGGCTTAAAGTTTAACGTTTTTGAAGGTATTTTGGGGAATTTAAAAAACAAATAATTAGACTTAAAAAAAACTGCTAATAAACTTGGGAATTTTAAAAAGTTTTTAATGATCTTAAGGCGGTTTTTATTAAAAATTTTTATTGATAATTTTTATTCTTTTTTCTTGCAGTTTCACAAACAAATGTCACCCCAACAATTGCAATCGATATTTCATGTCGATACCCCCGATGCCGTGCCACACTATGAAGTTGTTCAACTTTTACATCACAATACACAAGAACCAGCCTCTCAACCACACTACAGCCACAGTAATCATTATCGACGTAGAAGACGCAGTGTTGAAGCACTAATGCAAATGCAAGATCTCAAACAACAGCAACAACAACTACGCGATACACAACATGTCAAAAAGGATTTAAGTAAAAATCCCTATTATAGTGAGCTGAAAGAGAAATCAGCCAAGTCTAGAACAAGTATAAATAGTGTATTGGAGACGACGTCAACGTCATCATCATCATCGTCGGCGGCAAAGTCAGACAAAGAGATTAAAGATATTAAAGAGCATAAAGTATCGTTTAATGCGTTTGGTAAAAATTTGAATTTGACACTGAAACAGACAGAGGGTCTTTTCAAAAATGGCCAAGTGCATCGTTTACCCATGTGGTATGTGGATAATGAAATGAATGCCACACATGGTTTAAATTTACAAAAGATTGAAGATGAGGTAAGTGAAGTTTTAGTAAAAACATTTCAAATTCAAATAAAATTTAAGTTGACAGTAAGTGTCAGTGTTTGTGTGCGCTAAAAAAAACAACAAAAAATCTGTTGGCTATAAAAAAACTATTAAATATTTGTTGCTTTCTTTTGAGGTTATTTAATAGACAAATATTGGGTTTGTATAACAAACTGTCTATCTGTGTGCTTGTCCGTCCCTCCATCCGTCTATCCATGCATTTGTCCGTCCATCCGTCTTTCTCTACATATATTTATCCGTCTATCCATCTGTCCGTCCGTCCATCCATTTATTTTGTTTTTGTAATATTTTTGGCATTTTTTGCTCTATTCGTACTATTATTATAGTTTTATGATAGTTTAATTTTTTATATCTTGTCTTACTACTTTCAATTTTCTCTTACTCTCCTTTGCATCCCATTTATTCAAAATGTGTTTAATATGTTAAACCTCACTTTACATTAAAAACCTCTTTTCACTTCCTTACCCCCCCCCCCCCTTGCTCCTCCTCAAAACCAAACTTAATGAAAGCCAAATGAAAATTTCAAATTATTAAACTATTTGTATTCACTTAGTTTTGAAATACAACAAAAAACCAAACACTTTATTTTAATCAAATAAAACTTCCGCGTAACTTCCTCTCTCTCTCTATTACTCTTCCTCCACTTTTTAAATTTGCAAAAAAAAACGAACTTTTATTATCTTTCACCAATTTAAGTTTTTTTGTTTATTTATTCACTTTAAACATTTCTTTTTGGTTTTAAGCGTAACATTAATTTTATTAAAGTTTGTTTTAGTTTCTTTTAATTGCCTTGCAGTTTAAAGAGATAGAAAAAACAAAAGACTTAAGACACCTACTTTTTTTTGGGAGGGGAAAAAGTTTAAACATTTAGTTTTTGGGTTGTTAAAACATAATTATTTAGGTTATTAATTGCTCTAATAAAAAGGAAGTATTATGCAGGAAAGTTAACAGCCTTAAGGCAGTTTTTTTTTAAGTAAAATCTGTTTTTAAATGAAAGCAGTTTTTTTATTTCTATTACAAAAATAACTTTTCAACATTATTTTTTATGGAAAAACTATCTATTCAAAGCTGTTTTCTATGGAAAAGAGTCTTAATAAGCAGTTTTCTCTACAAAAAGTTTCTTTACAAAGCAGTTTTCTATACAAAATAGTCTTAATAAAGCAGTTCCTTATAGAAAATGTCTTGTTAAAGAAAGACTGCTACACAAAGGAAACTTATCAAGGCAGTTTTCTATACAAAAAGTTTCTTTACATATCAGTTTTCTATTTAAGACTGTTAACAAAGCAGTTTTCTATAAAAAATTGTCTTCTTATCAAAGCAGTTTTCTGTACAAGAGTCTCAATAAAGCAGTTCTCTATATAATAGTCTTAACAAAGCAGTTTTCTATACAAAATGCTTCTTAACAAAGCAGTTTTCTATAGAAAAGTGTCCTAACAAAACAGTTTTCTATATAAGAGTATTAACAAAGCAGTTTTCTATAGAAAAAGTTTCTTAACAAAGCAGTTTTCTATACAAAAGAGTATTAATAATGCAGTTTTCTATAGAAAAGTGTCTTAACAAAACAGTTTTCTATACAAAAGTGTCTTAATAAAGCAGTTTTCTAAAAAAGAGTTATAATAAAGCAGTTTTTTATAGAAAAGTGTCTCATCAAAGCAGTTTTCTATACAAAGTTTCTTAACAAAGCAGTTTTCTACACAAAACAGTTTTCTAAACAAGAGTCTTAACGAAGCAGTTTTCTATAGAAAAGTATCTTAACAAAACAGTTTTCTATACAAAAGTGTCTTAATAAAGCAGTTTTCTAAAAAAGAGTTATAATAAAGCAGTTTTTATAGAAAAGTGTCTCATCAAAGCAGTTTTCTATATAAAAGAGTCTTAATAAAGCAGTTTTCTATAGAAAAGTGCCCTAACAAAACAGTTTTCTATACAAGAGTCTTAGCAGTTTTCTATAGAAAAGTGTCTTAACAACGCAGTTTTCTATACAAAGTATCTTAACAAAGCAGTTTTCTATAGAAAAGTGTCCTAACAAAACAGTTTTCTATATAAGAGTCTTAACAAAGCAGTTTTCTATAGAAAAAGTTTCTTAACAAAGCAGTTTTCTATAGAAGAGTGTCTTAACAAAGCAGTTTTCTATACAAAAAGTTTCTTAACAAAACAGTTTTCTGTACAAGAGTCTTAACAAAGCAGTTTTCTATACAAAAAGTTTCTTAACAAAACAGTTTTCTATACAAGAGTCTTAACAAAACATGTTTCTATACAAGAGTCTTAACAAAGCAGTTTTCTATACAAAAGAGTCTTAATAAAGCAGTTTTCTATAAAAAAAAGTACCTTTTTAAGCAGTTTTCTATACAAAAGACTACTAACAAAACAGTTTTCTACACAAAATTGTCTTTTCGTTGTAGTTTTCTATAGAAAAATGTCTTTTCATAACAGTTTCTTATAGAAGTGTCTTTTCAATGCAGTTTTTTATAGAAAAATTTCTTTTCAAAGCTGTTTTCTATGGAAAAGTGTTTCATCAAAGCAGTTTTATATAGAAATTTTCTATTTTCAAAGCCGTTTTCTATACAAAATTGTTTTCACGAAGCAGTTTTCTATACAAAATTGTCTTTTCGAAGCAGTTTTCTATAGAAAAATGTCTTTTCATAACAGTTTTTTATTGAAGTGTCTTTTCAATGCAGTTTTTTATAGACAAATTTCTTTTCAAAGCAGTTTTCTATGGAAAAGTGTTTTATCAAAGGAGTATTATATAGAAATTTTCTGTTTTTAAAGCAGTTTTTCACACAAAATTGTTTGACGAAGCTGTTTTCTATAGGAAAGTATCTCTCAACTCAGTTTTCACAGCAAAGAATTTCTCAAATCAGTTTTGTAAAAAATAGTGTCTTCTTAAAGCAGTTTTGTATACAAAAATTTTACAAAGCTGTTTTGTATACAAAACTCTTTTCTCAAAACAGTTTTCTATAGAAAAGTGTTACTAAAAACAACCTCTTCTACAAAAGTGTCTTCTTCAAACAGTTTTCTAGTGTCTTCTTAGAGCAGTTTTCAATAAAACAAGTGTTTGCTAAAGCAGTTTTTCTAACAGAAGTAATAACTTAATATTTTTCTATAGAAAAAATCTTCTCTACTGCAACTATTTTCTTTGAAACTGTTTCTTTTTTAAGCAGTTTTCTATAGAAATTGTCTACTTAAGGCAGTTTTCTATAAATTAATGTCTTATTAAGGTAGTTTTCTATATAAACAAACTTCTGAAGGCAGTTTTCTATAGATAAGTGTTTTTGTTAAGGCAGTTTTCTATAGATAAGTGTTTTGTTAAGGCAGTTTCTTACGAAAAGTGTAATATTAAAGCAGTTTCTTATAGAAATGGTTTACTTAAGACAGTTTTTTAGACGTTATCTTCTTAAGACAGCTTTTAATGGAAAAGTGTCTTGTTGGGTCAGTTTTCTATGGAATAGTGTTTTGTTAAGGCTGTTTTCTACAGTGTTAAAGCAGTTTTTTGTAGAACTGCTCTATATGAAGCAATTTTTTATAGAAATTATTTGTATAAGGCAGTTTTTTTTATAGAAATGTATTTTGTTAGTATAGCTTTCCCGAGGGAAGTGTCTTGTTAAGACAGTTTTCTTTAGAAATTGTCTTTTAAGACAGTTTTCTTTAGATTAGTGTTTTACTAAGGCAGTTTTCTATAGAAATAGTCTTCTAAAGACAGTTTTCTATACAAACGAGTGTTTTAAGGCAGTCTTCTACATCAATAGTCTTATTAAGGCAGTTTTCTATAGAAAAGTGTCTTGTTAAGGCAGTTTTTCAAAGAAATAGTATTCTTAAAGCAGTTTTCTATGGATAAGTGTATTTTCGTAGCAGTTTTTTTATACAAAACTGTCATTACAAAGCAGTTTTTAAAGAAAAATATTTCTCAAACAAGTTTTTATGGAAAGCTGTAACGCAAAACAATTTTCTATAAAATGTATCTTTCCATAACAGTTTTTTTTTAAAGAAAAGTCTTTGTCAGAGCAGTTTTCTGTCAGAAATTGTTTTTCTTTAACCAATTTTCCATATAAAAGTGTCCTTTTTTTAAGGCAGTTATCTTTTTAAGAATGTTTCCTGAAAAGTGTTTTGTTTTCAATAGAAATTGTCTTCTCAGTGCAGTTTTGTATAGAAATGTGTCTTGTTCGGTCAGTTTTCTATAATAAGTGTCTTGTTAAAGAAGTTTTCTATGGGAAAGTGTTTTCCAAGGACAGTTTTCTATAAAAATGTGTCTTTTTAAGGCAGTTTTCTGTAGAAAAAGTGTCGTCTTCTGACAGTTTTCTATAGAATGTTTCTTTTAAGGATGTTTTCTACAGAAAAGTGACTTATTAAGGCAGTTTTCTACAGAAAAGTGACTTATTAAGGCAGTTTTCTACAGATATGTTTCTTATGAAGGCAGCTTTCTATTGAAAACAATCTTGTTTCTCTAAAGTGTCTTGTAAAGAAAATTTACAGAAAAGTGTTTTGTTAAAGCAGTTTTTTATACACAAGTTTCTATAAGTTCTTATTAGAAAAGTGTTTTGTTAAGGCAGTTTTCTGTAGAAAAAGTGTCTTCTTCTGACAGTTTTCTATAGAAATGTGTTTTGCTAAAGCAGTTTTCTATAGAATGTTTCTTTTAAGACAGTTTTCAATAGAAAACTGACTGAATAAGGCAGTTTTCTACAGAAAAGTGACTTATTAAGGCAGTTTTCTATAGATTAGTTTCTTATGAAGGCAGCTTTCTATTGAAAACCATCTTGTTTCTCTAAAAAGTGTCTTGTAAAGAAAATATGAAAGAAAATTTACAGAAAAGTGTTTTGTTAAAGCAGTTTTTTATACATAAGTTTCTATCGGTTTTGATTAGGAAAGTGTCTTTTTAAAGCAGTTTTTTTATAGAAAATGAATTTCTATAGAAAGTATCTTTAGAAAGCAAATATTCTGTAGAAAATTTTCTTCTGGAGATAGTTTTTTATAAAAACTGTTTTCTTAAGGCAGTTTTTTTATATTGAAATATTTATAATATTATTTTTTTTTCTGTCAAAAATGTTTAAACAATAAAATGAAAAACAGTTAAAGATTTATAACCTCTAAAGAAATAAAAACTGGGTCATTTCAATGTAATAAACAAATTTCAACAGTAAACTTAGGAAAAAAATCCAAAGTAAAAAAACTATTTTTTAAAGAACTTTTAATACTTTTAACACCACACTACAATTGTTGTTGTTGTTTTTTTTTGCGACACCATTTTTTTCGGGGTTTCTATGCTAGACAAACCTTAATTTAAATACCTACTTCCATGTTATAATTCACACCAGAAAAACACAAAATGGTTTATTACAATTTGTTAACTTTATGAAGGTAATAATAAAAAAAAAGACTTTAGACTTTTAAAGTTAAAAGCCTTTAAAATTTAAACAAACTTCAGATTTTAAGTTTTCCTCTTAAAATGATATTATTACAAATATTTTTTATATAAAATTTGCTTAATAAAACTTTTAGTAGTTTAGTATTAGCTTTTAAAAAAGTATAATTTGCACACGTTTTTCTTTTTTTTTTTTTTTTGTATATTTTTTATTAAAGCAATTAATTTTCAAAAAATTTCATAGTTTCTGAAAAGGCGAAAAAGTGATTGACAGTTAAAAGGCAGTGAATTATTTATTGCACATTGATAAATGTCTAAAAATAACGTTGAATATATTTCCATATTTAAAATTATTGAAATTTTATATTCTAAAGGGAAATTTGTCTTTTTTTTTTTAAGGCAGTTTTTTTAAGTGGAGGCTTTTAAGAGCAGTTTTTTGTGTAGATTAATATCTTTTCAAAGCAGTTTTCTATAGAAAATGGCTTTTTAAAACAGTTTTCTATCAAAAATCTCTATTTAAGGCAGTTTTCTATAGATAAGTGTATTTCTAAGGCAGTTTCCTATAGATAAATTTCTTGTTGAGGCAGTTTTCTATAGAAGGAGTCATTTTACGGCAGTTTTCTATAGACTAATGTCTTGTTAAGGCAGTTTTCTTCAGAAGGCAGTTTTCTTCAGAAGGAAGTGGAGGCTTTTAAGAGCAGATTTTTATAGATTAATATCTCTTCAAAGCTGTTTTCTATAGAAATTGTCTCTTTAAGGCATTTTTCTATAGATAAGTGCGTTTCTAAGGCAGTTTTCTATAGATAAGTGTCTTTTTAAGGCAGTTTTCTATAGAAAGAGTCATTTTACGGCAGTTTTCTATAGATTAATGTCTTGTTAAGGCAGTTTTCTTCAGAAATAGTCTTCTTAAGGCAGTTGTCTATAGTAAAGTATCTTTTTAAGGCAGTTTTCTATTAAAATTATCTTTTTAAGGCAATTTTGTATAGATAAGTGTCTTATTAAGACAGTTATCTGTAGATAAGTGTCTTGCTAAGTCAGTTATCTATAGATAAGTATCTTGCTAAGACAGTTTTCGCAAGAAAATGCCATCTTAAGGCAATTTGCTTTATAAATTGACTTCTTACGGCAGTTTTCTATAGAAGGTGTCTTTTTATGTCAGTTTTCTATAGATTAATGTCTTGTTAAGGCAGTTGTCTACAATGAAGTATCTTTTTAAGGCAGTTTTGTGAAAAAAATTCTATTAAGGCAGTTTTATGTAGTTAAGTGTCTTCTTCAGACAGTTTTCTATAGAAAATTTCTTTTTCTTCTGAAATTCTCTATTAAAGACAGTTTTCTGTAGATAAGTGTCTTTGTAAGACAGTTTTCTATAGAAAATGCTTTCTTAACGCAAATAAATAAAATAAATAAGTTAGTTAAGACAGCTTTCTATTGGGATAGTATTCTTAAGGCAGTTGTCTATAGTGAAGTATATTTTTTAAGGCAGTTTTGTGAAAAAAAATCTACTTAAGGCAGTTTTATGTAGATAAGTGTCTTGTTCAGACAGTTTTCTATAGAAATTATCTTTTTAGCACAGTTTTCTACGGAAATTCTATACTAAAGGCAGTTTTTTTGTAGAAAAGTATTTTGCTAAGACAGTTTTCGCTAGAAAATGTTATCTTAAGGCAGTTTGCTTTATAAATTGATTTCTTAGGGCAGTTTTCTATAGAAGGTGTTTTTTTACGTCAATTTTATATAGATTAATGTCTTATTAAGGCAGTTTTTCTATAGATATAGTCTTCTTAAGTCAGTTTTCTATAGTGAAGTATCTTTTTAAGGCAGTTTTGTAAAAAATATTCTACTTAAGGCAGTTTTATGTAGAAAAGTGTCTTGTTGAGACAGTTTTCTATAGAAAATGTCTTTTTAGGACAGTTTTCTTCTGAAATTCTCTATTAAAGACAGTTTATTGTAGCTAAGTGTCTTGTTCAGACAGTTTCCTGTAGACAGATATCTAACTAGAACAGTTTACTATAGAAAATGTCTTCTTAAGGCAGTTTTCTTTATAAATTGACTTCTTTGGGCAGTTTTCGGTAGATAAGTGTATTGTAAGGCTGTTCTATATGGAAAGGTGTCTTAT
Source organism: Lucilia sericata (assembly GCF_015586225.1). Classification (NCBI taxonomy): domain Eukaryota; kingdom Metazoa; phylum Arthropoda; class Insecta; order Diptera; family Calliphoridae; genus Lucilia; species Lucilia sericata. The sequence continues at coordinate 475,757 of NW_023994219.1, read as the reverse complement.
TAAGGCAGTTTTTTATTGATATAGTCTTCTTAAGACAGTTTTCTATAGTGAAGTATATTTTTAAGGCAGTTTTATGTAGATAAGTATATTGTTAAGACAGTTTTCTATAGAAATTGTCTTTTTAATGTAGTTTTCTATAAAATTTATCCCTTTTAAGGCAGTTTTCTATAAAAATTCTATATTTAAGGCAGTTTTCTGTAGATAAGTGTCCTGCTAAGGCAGTTTTCTAGAAAAAATTGTTTTCCTAAGGCAGTTTTCTATAGGTAAGTGTCTTGTTAAGGCAGTTCCTATGGAATAGTGTTGTTAGAACAGTTCTCTACGGAAGTGTTTTGTTCGGGCAGTTTTTTTTATAAAAATCGGCAGTTTTCTATAGTAATAGTATTCTTAAGTCAGTTTTCTATAGATCAATGTTTTCTTAAGGCAGTTTTCTATAGTAATAGTTTACTTAAAGCAGTTTTTTATAGAAATAATTTCCTTTCGGCAGTTTTCTACAATAAGAGTCTTCTAAAGGCAGTTTTCTATAGAAATTGTCTTTTGACAACATTTTTTCTATAGAGAAATTTATTTTTAAAGCAGTTTTCTGTAGATAAGTGTCTTATTATGGCAGTTTTCTCTAGAAATAGTATTCTTAAGGCAGTTTTTTATGAAAATAGTCTTCGCAAGGCAGCTTTCTATATAAAAAAGAGTCTTGTTAAGACAGTTTTCTATGGAAGTGTCTTTTTAAGGCAGTTTTCTATAGAAATAATTTTCTTAAACCATTTTCTATAAAAAAAGTCTTCTTAAGACAGTTTTCTATAGAGAAGTGTCTTGTTATGGCATTTTTCTATAAAAATTGTTTTTTAAGGCAGTTTTTAACAGATAAGTGCCTTGTTAAGTAAGTCTTTTTAAAGCAGTTTTCTATAGAGAAGTGTCTTGTTATGGTAGTTTTTATAAAAATTATCTTCTTAAAGCAGTTTTCTTTTGATAAGTGCCTTGTAAAGTCAGTTTTTTTATATAGAAATGATCTTTTTAAAACAGTTTTCTATACAAATAGTATTCTTAGTCTTCTAAATATAATTGTCTTGTTATGGCAGTTATCCATTAACATGGTCTTCTTAAAGCAGTTTTCTTTAAAAATATTCTTCTTAAAGCAGCTTCTTATAGAAAAGAGTCTTCTTAAGGCAGTTTTCTATATAAATTGCCTTCTTAAAGCAGTTTTATATACAATTAGTTTTCTTAACAAAGTTTTCTATAAAGAAGTGTCTTATTATGGCAGTTTTGCATGGAAATTGTCTACTCAAGGCAGTTTTATATAGTGAAATGTCTGTTCAAGGTAGTTTTCTATACGAATAGCCTTTTTAAGACAGTTTTCTATAGAAATTTTCGTCTTAAAGCAGTTTTCTTCAGAAAATTGTCTTGTGATGGCATTTTTCTATAGAAATTTTCTTCTTAAGGCAGTTTTCTATGGAAATTATCTTTTTAAAGCCATTTTCTATAAAAAAAAATGTCTTGTTAAGACAATTTTCGCAGACAGTTTTACATAATTAATAATTTTTTTTCAAATACATTTTTGATTTTTTCTAAAATTATTTATTTTTTCAAAATAAGTTTGTTAATACGATAATGAAGTTAATATATTTAAATGTATCACTATTTGTACCTGATCAATTACTCATTAATTGTTGGCTACTTTATTTAATATTTTAAGCAAAAGAAAAAAAACAATAAAAAAACAAGACACAATAGATAAAACACACCTTAAATTTTAAACAATTTTTTTTAATATTTTTTATACAAAAACTTATGGCCAGCATCTTACTTATAGAGCTATTAAGTCAAAGGTCAAAAAATAACTTTTACTAACATTTAACAATTAAAGCAAGAAAAAAATTAAGACAAAACAAAATAATATTGAAAACAATGGACAGTGTTTTTTAGAGTTTTTCAAATAAAACCACAAATAAGGAAACTGCACAGTCTTTTTCTAACTTATTAAGTTAGTTTTCTATAGAAAATTATGTTTTTAAAATAGATCAAAGCAGTTTTTTATAGAAAAGTGTCAGTTTTCTACAGGAATTACAATTTTAAGGCAGTTTAGTTTAAAAACAGTTTTCTAAAAAAGTATCTTTTTAAGGCTGTTTTCTATAGGAATTATCTTCTTAAGGCAGTTTTCTAAAAGAAAGTGTCTTTTTATGGCAGTTTTTTATATAAATTCCTTTCTTAAGGCAGTTTTCTAGAAAAAAGTCTCTTGTTAAGGCATTCTTCTACAGGGTATAGTTTTTCCAAGGCAGTTTTTTTTATAGAAATCGTCTTTCTAAGTCAGTTTTCTATAACAAAGTTTCCTTTTAAGGCTGTTTTTATAGAAATTGTCTATTTAAGGCAGTTTTCTATATCGAAGTAGTTTTATTAAGGCAGCTGTCTATGTACATTTGTCTTGTTAAGTCAGTTTTCTATAGAAAAGATAGTTTTTAATTCAAAACGCCTTCTTAAGGCAGTTTTACAAAGAATAGTGTCTTGTTAAGGCAGTTTTCTATATAAATTTACTTTCTAAAGCAGTTTTCTATAAAAATATCCTTGTTTTCCTAACAAAATGACTTTATAGGGCAGTTTTTTTTAGAAAATTTCCTTTGAAAGGCAGTTTTCTATATAATTTATCTTCTTAAGGCAGTTTTCTATAAGAACGTTTCATGTTAAGGCAGTTTTTATAGAAATTATCTAATTAAAGCAGTTTTCTATATAGAAGTATCTTTATACGACAGTTTTCTATCGAAATAGTCTTATTAAGGCAGTTTTCTATATAAAATGTCTTCTTAACATAGTTTTCTGTTGATTGATTTGTTAAGGCAGTTCTCTATAGATAAGTATCTGTATAAGTCAGTTTTCTATAAATAATTGTATTGTTAAGGGAATTTTTTTTATCAAAATTGTGTTCTTAAGGCAGTTTTCTATGGAAAAGAGTTTTGCTAAAGCAGTTTTTTTTTATAAAAGTTGTCTTTTTAAGTCAGTTTTCTATAAAGAAATGTTTTGCTAAGGCAGTATCCTATACAACATTTCGTCTTAAAACAGTTTTCTATAGATAAGTGTCTTGTTAAGGCATTTTCCCATAGAAAAGTGTTTTTTAAGGCAGTTTTCTAAAGAAATTTTCTTTTTAAGGCAGTTGTCTATATAAATTGTCTTCTTAAGACAGTTTTTTGTAGAAGTTGTCTTTTAAAGACAGTTTATATAATAAATTTTCTGGTTAATGAAGTTTTCTACAGTAAATTGTCATGTTAAGTCAGTTTTCTTATTAAATTGTTTTTTTGTAGGCAGTTTTTTACAGAAAATTGTATTGTTAAGTCAGTTTTTTATAATAAATGAATGCTTAAGGGTTTTCAAGTCGTTTTTCCATGAACAATTTTATTTTAAAGTCAGTGTTCTAGAAAAGTGTCTACTTAGAGCAGTTTTTATAGAAATTGTCTTCTTAAGGCAGTTTTCTACAGATAAATATCTTGGTAAGGCAGTTTTCTATCTAAAGTGTCTTTCCAAGGCAGTTTTCTTTAAAAAAGTTTCTACTTAAGTCAGTTTTCTATAGAAAGTTCCTTTTCAAGACAGTTTGTTATAGAAAAACGTTCTGTTAAAGCAGTTCTTTATAGAAAATTGCCTTTTTAAGATAGTTTTTATAGGAATTGTCTTCTTAAGACAGTTTTCTAAAGATAAATGTGATGGTAAGGCAGTTATCCAACTAAAGTGTCTTCCCAAGCCAGTTTTCTATAAAATAGTTTCTACTTAAGGCAGTTTTCTATAGAAAAACGTCCTGTTAAAGCAGTTCTTTTATAGAAAAGTGCCTTATTAAGGCAGTTTTCTTTAGAAAGTTTTTATTGAGGTCAGTTTTCAGTGGAAAAATGTGTTTTCAAGAGAGTTTTCTTAATATAACGCAGTTTTCTATAGAGAAGTGTCTTGCCAAGGTAGTTTTCTATCTTAAGTGTCGTCTGTAAGCAGTTTTATATAAAAAACTCCTTGTTTAAGCAGTTCTTTATAGAAAAGTGTCTTGTTAAGACAGTTTTCTGTTGGAAACTGTATTTTCAGGAAATATAACGCAGTTTTCTACAGAAAAGTGTCTTACTAAGGCAGTTTTCAATATAAAGTGTTTTCTCAAAGTCGGTTTTATGGAAATGTATCTTTCCGAGGCAGTTTTTATATAAAAAGTTCCTTCTTTTTATACAGAACTTCTTGTGAAGGCAGTTTTCTGTTGAAAATTTTGTTTCCAAATCTTTTTAAGGCAGTTTTCTATCTAAAGTCTTTTCTCAAAGCCGGTTTTATGGAAAGGTACCTTCTAAAGGCAGTTTTTTATAGAAAAGTTTGTACTTAAGGCAGTTTTTTAAAGAAAGTTCCTTCTTAAGGCAGTTTTCCATCTAAAGTCTTTTTTCAAAGCAGTTTTTGTTTCCCAAAAGAGTTTTCTATAGAAAAACTTTTTTTTAAGTCAGTTTTCTATAGAAGATTTTTTGTGAGTGCAGTTTTCTGTTGAAAATTGTATTTTCAAACTTTTTCATGGCAGTTTTCTATTTAAAGTATCTTCTCAGAGCAGTTTTTATAGAAAGCTGTTTTCCAAAGGCAGTCCTTTATAGAAAAATTTGTACTTAAGGCAATTTTTTATAGAAAGTTCTTTCTCAAGAAGTTTTCTATAAAAAAATTTTTGTTAAGACAGTTTTCTATAGAAAATATATTGTGAGGCAGTTTTCTGTTGAAAATTGTGTTCCTAAATCTTTTTAAGGCAGTTTTCTATCTAGAGTGTTTTCTCAAAGCAGTTTTTATAGAAAACTGTCTTCTTAAGGCAGTTTTCTATAGAAAATTTTGTATTTAAGACAGTTTTTTATAGAAAGTTCCTTCTGAAAACAGTTTTCTATAGAAAAGCTTTTTGTTAAGGCAGTTTTCTATAGAAGATTTTTGGTGAGTGCAGTTTTCTGTTGGAAATTATGTTTTCAAATCTTTTTAAGGCAGTTTTCTATCTAGAGTGCTTTTTGAAGGCAGTTTTTATAGAAAGTTATCTTTTTAAGGCAGTTTTTAATAGATAAGTTTGTACTTAAAGAAAAGCTTTTTGTTAAGGCAGTTTTCTATTGAAAGTTGTGTTTTCAAATCTTTTTAAGGCAGTTTTCTATCTAAAGTGTTTTCTCCAAGCAGTTTTTATAGAAGGGTATCTTCTTAAGACAGTTTTCTATAGAAAAGTTTGTACTTAAGGCAGTTTTCTATAGAAAAGTTTGTACTTAAGGCAGTTTTCTATAGAAAAGATTGTACTTAAGGCAGTTTTTTATAGAAATGTTTGTATTTAAGGCAGTTTTCTATAGAAAAGTTTGTACTTAAGTCAGTTTTTTTTTATAGAAAGTTCCTTTTAAAGGTAATTTTCTATAGAAAACCCTCTTGTTAAAGCAGTTTTTTTATAGGAAAGAGTCTTATTAAGTCAGTTTTTCATAGTTATAAACTTCTCAAGGCAGTTTTCTATAGAAATAAGTGCTTTTCAGGCTTTTCAGGTCAGTTTTCTATATAAAAGTTTATCAAAGGTTTATAAGACAATTTTTCATACAAAATTTCTGCTATAAACCTTTAATAAGTTGTTATGATTAAGGCAGTTAGTTTTTTTCTATATTTAAATTGTTTACTGCTTAGCCTGATCCCTGTTGTCGTTTAAAACCTCTGACGGCTTTCAGCATTAGGAAACTTTATTGTAATATATATTTTCTTTTAGACATTTTAACTTTTTTTTTTCTTTTAGATTTTTGACTACAAACATTAAACCGACTTTTAATTGTTACTATGACAGTTAACTTTTTAGCCAAAATGATATTTCTTTCTGTTTTTTTTGGGTAAAATAAAACCTTTTGTCTTTTAAGAATTATTTATAACCCATTTCATAAGCTCTAATAAGATGCCTTTACTCTAGACACAATAATATGCAACAATTTGAGTATCTAATTTATGTTTTTGATATCAATTACCATGTTGCTAACTATACTGCAACTACCACTACTACTACTTGTACAACTCTGTTGCAATACTAAAGTGTTCGATTGCAAAGTTTGAAAATTTTGAAAAATCCACAAAAATATATATAAATATAGAAAATTAGAGCAATTCAATTCATTCATTTAGATATTTAACGATTTATGTGGTTTTCACTGCTTGAACATGGAGTTGTGTTGTTGCTTTTTTTCCTAATTTTTTTGTGTAAAACATGCTGGTGGAAATGGTGGCAACCAAAAAAAAATATATATATATAAACAAATAAATAAATAAATTTTTTTTGGAACCACTCTTGCTACTAGTTTGTTTGTTTTTTGCTTTTTTTTCTACATTAAACCAGCCATAATTTTGAAAATATAACAAACGCACTCATATTGCAAAAAATTTAAAACGAAATGTTTTTTTATTAACAGCTGTTAGTTTTAATAAAAAAAAATAAAAAACTTTAAACTTAAAATTACTTTGTGGTTGCTTTATGGTTTTCAGCAAAGCCACTAAAAGAAGGTCTATTTCTACAATTTCTTTCCATTTATTTCATTATGCAATTGGCTTTAAACGTCTAGCAGTTACTTTGAGGGGGAATTTAAGCCTACTTTAGTTATTTATGGCCTTATTTTAATAGTTTATATAATCTCCTTATATAACTAGTTTATAAGTAAAATTTAGAAATATTTCTACTTCTCCAGCTCCTGTTTTAAACGTATTTCACCCTGTGCCCGTTTTCTTTTGAATAATGAACATGTTCATGTTTAATGCTAAACAAGCTTAACCTAGTATATTTATCATTAACTTCTAAAGTGTGCTATTGAAAATCTGTTAAATCGTTGAAACTGGAACAGAAAATTTTCAAATTAAATTTCAGGAAATTAAGAAATATTTTGAACATAGGAAAAATAGAAATGAGAAAAAAAAGAAAATCTTAGTTTATAAAGTCGAACAATAGGTCAATATATAGTGTGGATTTAGAAGCGACTTTAAACTGGACTTAAAATTAGACCATAGTCTACACTGTACTCAACAATATAGTCTGGATTATAGATGAGTTTTCAGTTTATGACTGAACTATAAATGAGTCTACGATATGAACTATAGAAAAGTCCATAGGATGGACAGGAGAGTAGTCTATATTTTGGACTATAATCTGGACTATAGAGTAATCTATAGTCTGGACTATAATCTAGACTATAGTGTAGTTTACAGTCGGGACTATAGATTATCCTAAAGTCTGTACTTAAGATTTGTCTATAGTCTGGACTATAGACCAGTCTATAGTCTGGACTATAGAACAGTCTATAGTCTGGACTATAGATCAGTCTATAGTTGGACTATAGAACAGTCTATAGTCTGGACTATAGAACAGTCTATAGTCTGGACTATAGAACAGTCTATAGTCTGGACTATAAAACAGTCTATAGTCTGGACTATTGAACAGTCTATAGTCTGGACTAGAGAACAGTCTATAGTCTGGACTATAGAACAGTCTATAGTCTGGACTATAGAACAGTCTATAGTCTGGACTATAGAACAGTCTATAGTCTGGACTATAGATCAGTCTATAGTCTGGACTATAGATGAGTCTATAGTCTGGACTATAGATGAGTCTATAGTCTGGACTATAGATGAGTCCATAGTCTGGACTATAGATGAGTCCATAGTCTGGACTATAGATCAGTCTATAGTCTGGACTATAGATTAGTCTATAGTTTGGACTATAGATCAGTCTATAGTCGGGACTATAGTTCAGTCTATAGTCTGCACTATAGATCAGTCTATAGTCTGCACTATAGATCGGTCTATAGTCTGGACTATAGATCAGTCTATAGTCTGGACTATAGATCAGTCTATAGTCTGGACTATAGATCAGTCTATAGTCTGGACTATAGAACAGTCTATAGTCTGGACTATAGAACAGTCTATAGTCTGGACTATAGAACAGTATATAGTCTGGACTATAGATTAGTCTATAGTCTGGACTATAGATTAGTCTATAGTCTGGACTCTAGATCAGTCTATAGTCTGGACTATGGATCAGTCTATAGTCTGGACTATAGATTAGTCTATAGTCTGGACTATAGATCAGTCTATAGTCTGGACTATGGATCAGTCTATAGTCTGGACTATAGATTAGTCTATAGTCTGGACTATAGGTCAGTCTATAGTCTGGACTATAGATCAGTCTATAGTCTGGACTATAGATCAGTCTATAGTCTGGACCATAGATCAGTCAATAGTCTGGACTATAGAGCAGTCTATAGTCTGGACTATAGATCAGTCTATAGTCTGGACTATAGATCAGTCTATAGTCTGGACTATAGATCAGTCTATAGTCTGGACTATAGATCAGTCTATAGTCTGGACTATAGATCAGTCTATAGTCTGGACTATAGATCAGTCTATAGTCTGGACTATAGGTCAGTCTATAGTCTGGACTATAGATCAGTCTATAGTCTGGACTATAGATCAGTCTATAGTCTGGACTATAGATCAGTCTATAGTCTGGACTATAGATCAGTCTATAGTCTGGACTATAGATCAGTCTATAGTCTGGACTATAGATCAGTCTATAGTCTGGACTATAGATCAGTGTATTGTCTGCACTATAGATCAGTCTATAGTCTGAACTATAGATCAGTCTATAGTCTGGACTATAAATCAGTGTATAGTCTGGACTATCAATCAGTCTATAGTCTGGGCTATAGATCAGTCTATAGTCTTGACTTTGAAACAGTCTATAATCTGGAATATAGATCAGTCTATAGTCTGGACTATAGATCAGTCTATACTTCGGACTATATATCAGCCAATGGTCTGGACTATAGATCTGCCTATAGTCTGGACTATAGATCTGTCTATAGTATGGACTATAGATTAGTCTACAGTCTGGACTATAGATCAGTCTATTGTTTGGACTGTAGATTAGTCTATCGTCTGGACTATAGATTAGTCTATAGTCTGTTCTATAGATTATTCTATAGTCTGGACTATAGATTAGTATATAGTCTGGGCTATAGATCAGTCTATAGTCTGGACAATAGATCAGTCTATAGTCTGGACTATAGATCAATCTATATTCTGGACTATAGATCGGTCTATAGCCTGGACTATAGATCAGTCTATAGTCAGTTTATAATCTGGATTATATGGCAAATTATAGTCTGGACTATATCCACATTGTAGACTAGAGATCAGTCTATATCAGGCTATATCTATAATATAGCTTACAGATGAAATCTATAGTAAGGAACATATTTCAAACTACAGTCGAGGTTATATTAAAGTTATTATAATTATCGAGCAATTAGTTTTAACTCATCAGCTCAAAAATTTCTTATTGATTTTATTAAAGTCTAAATTTTTTTATTAAGATTCATAATAAAATAATATTTAACTTTTAGCTTTGGAAAGGGTTTTTAAATGATTTTATTAACATTTTACTTATTGTTATTTTCCATAATAATATAATAATTTACATTCACTTAATGTTGCATTTTATTGCAACATTTATAATGAACACGTGTGAAAGTACTTTTTATAAAAAGTACATATAGTTGAGATACCGACTAGTACTTTATGTTGCTTTGTCTTAAAAAAAACAAACAATTTATGCACAAATGTATTAATAATACAATACTGAAAGCCGCTTTATAGTTTTGTTTTAGTTTTTGGTTTAACCATCTATATGTGATTTATGTGGGTAATTTTTGAAAATTAGTCAATAATTTTTAGAGGTATAGAAAAAGGTTACAACAAAAGAAGCTTCAACATTGAAGAGGAATGGAACTTTATAGGGGCAGCAGTTGATGGAAAACAACTTAGGTTTTTTTTTTTCAATGATATGCATCTATAGACTGTAGACTGATATATGCTATAGAGTGATTTATAATCCAGTGTTTAGATTGATCTAGAGAACAGAATATGGACTGATCTTTAGAGCAGACAATAGAATGATCTAGAGAACAGACTATAGACTGATCTATAGTCCAGAATATAGACTGATCTATAGTCCAGACTATAGACTGATCTATAGTCCAGACTATAGACTGATCTATAGTCCAGACTATAGACTGATCTATAGTCCAGACTATAGACTGATCTATAGTCCGGACTATAGACTGATCTATAGTCCAAACTATAGACTGATCTGTAGACCAGACTTCAGACAGATGTATATTCCAGGCTATAGACTGATCTATAGTCCAGACTATAGACTCATCTATAGTCCAGACTATAGACTGATCTATAGTCCAGACTATAGATTGATCTATAGTCCAGACTACAGACTGATCTATATACCAGACTATAGACTGATCTATATACCAGACTATAGACTGATCTATATTGATCTATAGTCGAGACTATAGACTGATCTATAGACCAGACTTCAGACAGATGTATATTCCAGACTATAGACTGACTGACTATAGATTGATCTATAGTCCGGAATATAGACTGATCTATATACCAGACTATAGACTGATCTATATACCAGACTATAGACTGATCTATAGTCCTGACAATAGACTGATCTATATTGATCTATAGTCGAGACTATAGACTGATCTATAGTCCAGACTATAGACTGATCTATAGTCCAGACTATAGATTAATCTATAGTCCAGACTATAGACTGATCTATATACCAGACTATAGACTGATCTATATATGTACCAGACTATAGACTGATCTATATACCAGACTATAGACTGATCTATAGTCCTGACTATAGATTGATCTATAGTCCGGACTATAGACTGATCTATATACCAGACTATAGACTGATCTATAGTCCTGACAATAGACTGATCTATAGTCCTGACTACAGATTGATCTATAGTCCTGACAATAGACTGATCTATAGTCCTGACTATATATTGATCTATAGTCCGGACTATAGACTGATCTATATACCAGACTATAAACTGATCTATAGTCCAGACTATAGACTGATCTATAGGCCAGACCATAGACTGATCTATAGTCCAGACTATAGACTGATCTATAATCCAGACTTTAGACTGATCTATAGTGCAGACTATAGACTGATCTATAGTCCAGACTATAGACTGATCTATAGTCCAGACTATAGACTGATCTATAGTCCAGACTATAGACTGATCTATAGTCCAGACCATAGACTGATCTATAGTCCAGACTATAGACTGATCTGTAGTCCACACTATAGAGTGATCTATAGTGCATGATCTATAGTTCAGTCTGTAGACTGATTTATAGTCCAGACTATAGACAGATCTGTTCTATAGTCCAGACTATAGACAGATCTGTTCTATAGTCCAGACTATAGACTGTTCTATAGTCCAGACTATAGACTGTTCTATACAGATTGATCTAAAGAAGACTTCAGTTTCATATTTAGTACAGTCTATAGTTTCAATATGAATTGATCTATAATGATCAACAGATTATGAATCAATATGTAATACAGACTCTAGACTATATGATTCATCAATTAACAATCTGTGGCAAAATTTAATAATTTTTCCTTTCCGTTTTCAATAAATGTAATTTATTATTAGAAAGTAAAGGTTTTAGCAATTACGTTTTTTTTTAAATCTTTAAGAATTTATATGACAACCGATTGGAATTTTGTAAACAAATTAATAAAATTATTTTTTTTAACAAAATGTCAAGAAAAAAAATCAAGTGCTTGACTTCCTTTAAGAAAAAAATCGGTTGAATAACCTTAAATTATTAGAAAAAAATTCTCATAAATTTGTTTAAGACAATATTGATTTTGGCAATAAATTGTTAAGAAATTGTAAAATGTGTGGCATTAGCTATAATTTTTTATTAGCTAGAAGACTTTAATTGTTTATAAATTTGAAAAGAATTCTAAAATAATTTTCATATATAAAATAAATTGAACAAAAGATTAAAAGTGATTTATGAAATTATTTACAAACAACCTTGCTATTTGTTAATGATATTTATCTTTAATATTATTTGTATAGAATATTTAAATAAAATTAAACACAAGTGATCATTTCAAAAAGAAACTTTATAGAAAAAACGTTTATGGCATTTTAATTAAAATCTAAAGAGTAAACCAAGTTGAAATAAACTCGTGGTAAAATTTTTAAAATTTAAGGAAAGGGTGTGGGTGTTTTCTTTAAGAAAAAAAAAAAAAACAAGAAAGAAACGTTTAAAGCATTTTAATTTCAAATTTAATTTATTATCAAGTTTAACAAATTATTGGTTAATTTGTTCACTTTAACAATGAAAGTTATGGCCAAGGTTGTTTAAAGACTTCTTCTTCTACAAAAATTTGAAGTTCATTTTGTTGTTATAATAATTATTATTAATAATTAAACCAATTGTTTGGAAAAAAAAACTGCCTAAAAACCTTATTAGGCCTATTTTTCATTAAATAGTGTAAAACCCCCTATAGCCAAGTTTGTGTCTTAAGTCTTTTGTTTTGTTGTTTACATATTTTATAGTCTACTCTTTGCTTGCATAAGTTTTGTTAGTTATATATTTTTTTTAAGGAAATTGTTAAACATTTCACTTTTGTTGTTGTTTTTTTTTTTCTTTCTTCATTCATTAAATTTAAGCAACACTTTCGTTTTTGTTGAAGTAGTTTTTTTCTGTTTATTTTTCTGCTCAAAAAAATATTTATATTCCATTAAATTTCCTGTTAAACTAAAAATGCGCCCACGCATGCAATTTAAACATTTCTTTTTGGTTTAAGTCTTTTTTTTTTTTTTTTTTTTGTTTCTTAAATTGTTGTATAAACTTTAATAATTATCTATTAACAAATCTTTCATCATAATTTTCCCTTTTTTTCTTGTTGTTATAAAAAGTGTCTGAAATTTAAACATTTTGTTAAAATTATTAAAAAGAAACTATCATCAAATAAACGCCTTTCTAAAGTCGCAGCTTAACTTTAAAAGAGTGAAAGAAATTATGAATTTTGTTAATAAGTGAAAAAATGTTATAGTTTTAATTGGTTTAAGGGCACTTGTAATCTTTAATGATAATTAAAAGCAATTAAGATAGTATACAGATCAGACTACATATACACCAGACAATAGGCAATACTATAGACTAGCCTATAGACCCGTCTATGCACCAGACTATAGACTAGACTATAGACTAGATTATAGACTAGACTATAGACTAGCCTATAGACCCGTCTCTGCACCCAGACTATAGACTAGACTATAGACTAGATATAGACTAGACTATAGACTAGACTATAGACAGACTATAGACTAGACTATAGACTAGACTATAGACTAGACTATAGACTAGACTATAGACTAAGACTAGACTATAGACTAGACTATAGACTAGACTATAGACTAGACTATAGACTAGACTATAGACTATAGACTAGACTATAGACTAGACTAGACTAGACTATAGACTAGACTATAGACTAGACTATAGACTAGACTATAGACTAGACTATAGACTAGACTATAGACTAGACTAATAGACGAGACTATAGACTAGACTATAGACTAGACTATAGACTAGACTATAGACTAGACTATAGACTAGACTATAGACTAGACTATAGACTAGACTATAGACTAGACTATAGACTAGACTATAGACTAGACTATAGACTAGACTATAGACTAGACTATAGACTAGACTATAGACTAGACTATAGACTAGACTATAGACTAGACTATAGACTAGACTATAGACTAGACTATAGACTAGACTATAGACTAGACTATAGACTAGACTATAGACTAGACTATAGACTAGACTATAGACTAGACTATTAGACTAGACTATAGACTAGATTATAGACTAGACTGTAGACTAGCCTATAGACCCGTCTATGCACCAGACGATAGACTAGACTATAGACTAGACTATAGACTAGATTATAGACTAGACTATAGACTAGCCTATAGACCCGTCTATGCACCAACTATAGACTAGACTATAGACTAGACTATAGACTAGACTATAGACTAGACTATAGACTAGACTATAGACTAGACTATAGACTAGACTATAGACTAGACTATAGACTAGACTATAGACTAGACTATAGACTAGACTATAGACTAGACTATAGACTAGACTATAGACTAGACTATAGACTAGATATAGACTAGACTATAGACTAGATAGACTAGACTAACTAGACTATAGACTAGACTATAGACTAGACTATAGACTAGACTATAGACTAGACTATAGACTAGACTATAGACTAGACTATAGACTAGACTATAGACTAGACTATAGACTAGACTATAGACATAGACTATAGACTAGACTATAGACTAGACTATAGACTAGACTATAGACTAGACTATAGACTAGACTATAGACTAGACTATAGACTAGACTATAGACTAGACTATAGACTAGACTATAGACTAGACTATAGACTAGACTATAGACTAGACTATAGACTAGACTATAGACTAGACTATAGACTAGACTATAGACTAGACTATAGACTAGACTATAGACTAGACTATAGACTAGACTATAGACTAGACTATAGACTAGACTATAGACTAGACTATAGACTAGACTATAGACTAGACTATAGACTAGACTATAGCTAGACTATAGACTAGACTATAGACTAGACTATAGACTAGACTATAGACTAGACTATAGACTAGACTATAGACTAGACTATAGACTAGACTATAGACTAGACTATAGACTAGACTATAGACTAGACTATAGACTAGACTATAGACTAGACTATAGACTAGACTATAGACTAGACTATAGACTAGACTATAGACTAGACTATAGACTAGACTATAGACTAGACTATAGACTAGACTATAGACTAGACTATAGACTAGACTATAGACTAGACTATAGACTAGACTATAGACTAGACTATAGACGACTAGACTAGACTATAGACTAGACTATAGACTAGACTATAGACTAGACTATAGACTAGACTATAGACTAGACTATAGACTAGACTATAGACTAGACTATAGACTAGACTATAGACTAGACTATAGACTAGACTATAGACTAGACTATAGACTAGACTATAGACTAGACTATAGACTAGACTATAGACTAGACTAGACTAGACTAGACTACAGACTAGACTATAGACTAGACTATAGACTAGACTAGACTATAGACTAGACTAGACTAGACTAGACTAGACTATAGACTAGACTATAGACTAGACTATAGACTAGACTATAGACTAGACTATAGACTAGACTATAGACTAGACTATAGACTAGACTATAGACTAGACTATAGACTAGACTATAGACTAGTCTATAGTCTAGTCTAGTTTTTTTTTAGACTAGACTATAGACTAGACTATAGACTAGACTATAGACTAGACTATAGACAAGACTATAGACCAGACTATAGACCAGACTATAGACTAGACTATAGACTAGACTATAGACTAGACTATAGACTAGACTATAGACCAGACTATAGGCTAGTTTATAGACTAGTTTTTAGACTGGTCTATAGACTAGTTTATAGACTAGACTATAGACTAGACTATAGACTAGACTATAGACTAGACTATAAACTAGACTATAGACTAGACTATAGATTAGACTATAGACTAAACTGTAGACTAGACTAGTCTAAAGACTATAGAGTAGACTATAGACCAGACTATCGGTTATAGATATTTTGTCGGTTTTTTGTTTCATATTTTTTCTATTAAAAAGTAAATTGCTTGAGTGTCAAATGTTAAAATAGCAAAGGTTGCTAACATTCTAAATTTGTTAAAAAAAATAACAACAATTTTTAATAAGAACATTTAAAAATAAAATTCTATTTATTTGGAATTACATATAGTTTTTTTTAGCACAAATAAATTTGTGGTTTTTCCTTAATTTATTAAAATGTTAAAAAACTTTTTCAAGTTTCTGTGGTTTTTTTTTCTGAATAACAGTGAGAACAATGTTAGTGACCTTTTTGCTGCAGAAACTAGACAAAAACTTTAAAAAAAACATATTGAAAACATTGTTGTTTTCAAATTAAAACGTAATAGAGAAACAAACATATTTAGACAGAATATGTAGAAATATGAAATAGACATTGTTAACTACAAACACACATGTTCTATTGAAATACAAAGAAAAAAATTTGAAAACAAATCTGAAAATCTTGAAAAAAACAATCATTGCAATAAGACAATAATATAACACATCATGAAACTTTGATTTGCGGTTAAACAGATTTTTTACTCTTTCTTTGTATGGAACTGAGTAAAAACTACAAAAAAGATTTATGGTGTTAAACCAAATATTTGACACTGCCTGGCAGTGGCAGCAACAGCATGAATGAATAAATGACTGAAAGAAGTCTATTTTTTGTTGTTTTTGCAAAGGAACAAAACTCAACCAACCGAATAAACCAACGAACCAAAGAAACAGCCAAGCAACAAACCAAACAGCAGACCGTCAGTCCAAGTAGAGGTTGGCAGTTTAAGATCAATTGTTTTATTTTTATTGACCATGAACAGACTAGCAAGCAGAAGGAAGGACGGACAGTCGGTCGGCTGGATGGATGGACAGCCACAACATTAGTTTAGAATACAAATCATGTCTTTTAGAATCTTTTAACCGTTTGTCTAACTAACTAACTTTATGGCATAAGTATAAGTATGTTTTAAAATACAATTTGAATTTTTTTTTTTTATTTCTTCTGTTTTATGTTACACATCCTATTGACATAGACATTTATATAGTTTGGAGTACAAGAGTAACAATAGTTATTGTACACGAAATATTGCAATTGAAACTGTTTGTGTAACAAGTTTCATTTAAATTGTTTTTAACGATTTTTCTTTCAAACGATTTATGGTTAAACATTTGTCAAGGTGGAAAAACAGTTGGTTGCATCTGATAAAACAAAGTTTATATAGATTTTTTTCTCATTTGTTTAAACAAGAATGTTAATGATTTTTCAAATGGATTTCATAACAGTGTTTATGGCAAATTTTAAAGAATTTTTGGTTCAAGTTTAGAGTTTTATTTAGTTTTGTAGAACCAATTTTTCGTGATTTAGTTTTTAATGAAAGATATAATATAATATAGTTTTGACTATAAACTAAACTATAATCCTGAGTATTGGCTAAACTATAGTTCAGTCTGTAAGCTATAATACAGTCCAAACTATATAGACTAGACTGTAGCCCAGACTATTGACTATACTACAATTCAGACTATAGATTAGACTCTTGTCGAGACTATAGACCAATCTATAGTCCAATCTATAGACTAATCATTAGTCCGGACTATTGACTAGACTATTGTTCAGACTATAGACTAGACGAAATATTCGACAATAGACTAGAATATACTCCAGATTATAGATGATACAATAGTCCATAGTTTAGGCTATTGACTCGACTAAAGCCAAGACTATAGACTCATCTACAGTTCAGCTTACAGACTAGACTATAGTCTTAAGTATGATCTAGACTATAGTTTACAATATAGACTAAGTTCAAGTTATAGACTGGACTACAGTCCAGACTATAGACTACGCTATAGACTATAATATAGTCCAAACTATAGACTAGTCCGGACTATAGACTAGACTACAGTCCAAACTATAGACTAGACCATAGTCCAGACTATAGACTACACTATACTCTAGTCTATTGTCGAGTCTTAAGTCTAGTCTATAGTCCAAACTACAAACTAGACTATAGTCCAGACAATAGACTAGACTAACTATAGGCCAGACTACAGATTAGACTATAAAGTCCTTAGTATGATATAGATATAGTTTAGATTATAGACTTGACTATAGTCCAGACTATAGACTAGATTAAAGATTCGACATTAGACTAGATTATAGTCCAGACTATAGACAAGACTATATACTAGACTAAAGACTCGACAGTAGACTAGATAATATTTAAGACTATAGTCCAGATTATAGATGACACTATAGTACATACTATAGACTATTGACTCGATTAAAGTCAAGACTATAGACTCAATTATAGTCCAGCTTATAGACTACACTATATAATCCTGAGTATGATCTAGACTACAGTTTAGACTATAGACTATGTTTAGATTATAGACTAGACTATGGTCTAGATTATAGACTAGACTATAGTCTAGATTATAGACTAGACCATAGACCAGGATATAGACTAGACCATAGTCCAGGACTATAGTCCAGACTTTAGGCTAGACTAGAGTCCAGACTATAGACTACATTATAGTCAAGACTATAGACTAGACTATCGTCAAGACTATAGACTAGACTATAGTCCAGACTATAGTCCAGGCTATAGACTAGAATATAGTCCAGACTATAGACTAGAATATAATCCAGGCTATAGACTAGACTATAGTCCAGACTATAGACTAGACTATAGTCCAGACTATAGACTAGACTATAGTCCAGACTATAGACTAGACTATAGTCCAGACTATAGACTAGACTATAGTCCAGACTATAGACTAGACTATAGTCCAGACTATAGACTAGACTATAGTCCAGACTATAGACTAGATTATAGTCCAGACTATAGTCCAGACTATAGATTAGACTATAGTCCAGACTATAGACTGGACTATAGTCCAGACTATATACTGAACTATAATCCAGATTACAGACTAGACTATAGTCCAGACTATAGACTGGACTATAGTCCAGAATACAGACTAGACTATAGTCCAGACTATAGAATAGACTATAGTCCAGACTATAGACTAGACTATAGTCCAGACTATAGACTAGACTATAGTCCAGTCCTTAGACTAGACTATAGTCCAGACTATAGACTAGACTATAGTCCAGACTATAGACTAGACTATAGTCCAGACTATAGACTAGACTATAGTCCAGACTATAGACTAGACTATAGTCCAGACTATAGAATAGACTATAGTCCAGACTATAGACTAGACTATAGTCCAGACTATAGAATAGACTATAGTCCAGACTATAGACTAGACTATAGTCCAGACTATAGACTAGACTATAGTCCACACTATAGACTAGACTATAGTCCAGACTATAAACTCGACTATAGTCCAGGCTATAGACTAGACTACAGTCCAGACTATAGACTAGACTACAGTGCAGACTGTATACTAGACTATAGACAAAACTATAGTTAAGACTATAGACTAGACTATAGTCAAGACCATAGATTAGACTATGGTTAAGACTATAGACTAGACTATAGTCAAGACTATGGTTAAGACTATAGACTAGACTATAGTCAAGACTATAGATTAGACTATAGTTAAGACTATAGACTAGACTATAGTCAAGACTATAGACTAGACTATATTTCAGACTATAGACTATAGTCCAGATTATAGAATAGACTATAGCCCAGACTGTGGAAAATATTACAGCCCATACTATATAATAGACTACAGTCTAGGCTATTTACTAGACTATAATTCAGACTATAGACCAAACTAAATAGAACTACAAAATACATAACCATAGACTAGATTGTATTGCTGGCTATAGACTAGACTACAATCCAGACTTCATACTATACTACAGTCCAAAATAAAGACTAATCTATAGTCCAGGCTATGCTATACAGTCTAGACTATAGAGCAGGCTTTAGACTAGTCTGCTGTCGGTTCTAGTCCGGACTTATAATTTTAATATAATAAATTATTCTTAGAAATATGAATCTCAATAGATTTCAACCAAAAAATCATTAACTGGTCAAATCAACAATATAAAGTGTTTTAATTAATAGCTGTCAGCAATTTTGGTCTCAACCTTTTTTTTTGTGCAAAACAATATAGAAAATTGTCAGCTTTCAATAGCGCACACTTGCCAACTTATTAATCATTATTATTATTATTTTTGTTGGTCTCTCAAAAGGAAGGTGTTCTTAATTCTTTAAAAAAGAACTTTAAACTAAAAAAAAATTAACATATTTTTTTTATAACCCTAACCTTTACAGTCGGTTTTTTTCTAATAATTTTCCAGAGATTTTTGTATTATATTAAGAACATATAATTGTCTCCATTTTTTTGCCATTTTTTATAGTTAAAACGTGTTTTATGCAAATTAGCAAATAATTAAATAGAATTTTGTCTTTTACGCTGTTGGTTTAGAATAAAAAGACACATTTGCACAATGGTCACGTGGTCAAGTGTTTTTTTATTTAAATATTTTATTGTTGATTTTTAAGTTGTAAAGTTTAGAATTATATTTTAAGAGTTTTGTTTAAACAAACAGTTGTTAATTAAAAACTGCACCTTTTATTGATTTAAAGTTTATTATTGCGAACAATGGTAATAAAATTTTGTTTTAACAAAAACTATAAATTCAAAATCGGATTTGGAAATAAAGCATAAAAATTGGATTATGTTTGATATTTTTAATTGGCTGGAAACTAAATCTAAAGAGATTATTTATCATTGTCGTTTCTTAAAAGTGGAAGAATTAAAGATCTCTTTTTAAAGCCTTTTATTTCTGCCATTCTCCTTGTAACCGAACAGACACCGACTAGACGCCTGCTAGTTATAAATTTAATAAAAACTTATTTTAAACAAAGATGACTCAATATTCTGAAATAGTTTTAATATATTCTAAGAAATATATAAATATGTTGACAGTTTATTTAAAATATAAATTAAGTTATTAGCATTTTTAAACAGTTATTAATTACTTTAAGTTTGGAGACACAAACAAAAGATTTAAGACACCTACTTGCCCTAAAGGCAAAAAATTAAAAAAAAAACAAAATTTTTGGAATTAAATTTAATAAGTTCTATCGATCTTTAGATTACTGTTGTCATGTGAAAAATTAAGACAATAAAAGAAATTGTGAGATTGCATAAAGGTTATGTGACTCTGTAGATTCTGATCTTTACCAGTTCTGACTATAGATAGAAGATATAGATTATAGAGTAAAAATCTGACTATAAACCCTACTATAGCATAAATTATAGATGTGACCAATGATCATTCTATAGATCAGACTGTAGATTAATCTACAGACTATAGTTTATAGGTCTAACCGTAGAATAGGCCATACGTAAATAAACCAGAATAAAAAGCAGACTACAGATCAGACCATAGATTAGACTGCAGATCAGACTACAGATATATATATATATATATCATAGATCAGAATATACGTCAGACTAGATCAGAATATAGACTTCACTATAGATTAGACTAACAGATTAAAGACTTGACTAGAGATCAAACTATAGCTCAGACAATAGACTAGACTATAGCCCAGACTATAGATCATATTATAGATCTGCTATAGATGATACTATATAATAGATAGACCAGACAATAGATGAGACTACAGTTCAGATTATAGATCAGAATATAGGTAAGACCCGACTATAAGTCAAAATAAAGGTCAGATTATAGATCAGACTACAGAAAAAATAAAGACAAAACACGAGACTATAGATCACTATATAGATCAGACCAAAGATAAAACTATAGATCAGATCTATAATCCATAAAACTATAGATCAAACGAAAGATCAGAGTGGAAGTAAAACAGACTGTAGATCTGATTATATATAAGACTATAGATCAGACTATATAGTAGACTATGGATTATAATATATATTCGAATATAGATCGGACTATAGACGTTAGACTAGAATGTCGAGTAGACTTTAGATCAGACTATATATGAAACTTCAGATCAGGCTGTACAGTAGACTATGGATCAGAATATAGATTCGAATATAAAGCGAACTATAGACTAGACTATAGATCATATTATAGACTGATCTATAGATTAGACTATGGATCAGAATATAGATTCGAATATAGATCGGACTATAGACTAGAATGTAGATTAGACTGTAGAACAGATTATATATGATACTAAAGATCAGACTATACAGTAGACTATGGATCAGAATATAGAGTCGAATATAAATCGCACTATAGACCAGACTATAGATCATATTATAGACTGATCTATAGATTAGAGTATAGATCAGTCTACAGATCAGTACAGTACAGATAAGTATATAGATCAGGATATAAATAGATCGGACTATAGATTAGACTATTGGTTAGGCAGATAAGTATATAGATCAGGATATAAATATTTCAGACTATAGATTAGACTATTGATTAGGCTATAGATCAAAATATAGATAAGACTTTAAACTAGACTAGAGTAGACTATATATTAGAATATAGATCAGACTATGAAATAGAATATAGATCAGACTATAGATCAAACTATAGATCAGAATATAAATCAGACTTTTTATCAGAATTCAGATCCTCAGACTATACTGAGACCAGACAAAAGATCAGAATATATGTATATCAGACTATACACTAATAGATCATATTATAGATTAGATTATAGATCAGACTACAGATAAGTATATACATAGAGCAGTCTATAAATCAGAAATAACTAAATCAAACTATAGATCAGACTATAGGCCTGGCTATAGATCAGACTATTGGTTAGACCATAGATTAGACTATAAATTGAAATGTAGATCAGAACACAGATCAGACAATAGAGTGGACTATGGATCAGAATATAGATCGGACTATATACCAGACTATAGATCAGAATAGAGAGCAGACTACAGACAGACTATAGACTAAACACCTGACTGTTGATCAGACTAAAGAACATATTATAGATTGATCTATAGATTAGACTATAGATAAGATCAGACTATAGATAAGATTAGAGATCAGACTACAGATAAAATGAATATAAATCAGACTATAGATCAAACTATAGACCAGACTATAGGCCTAGCTAAAGATCAGTTTATTGTTTAGACTATAGATTTGGTTGTAGATTAGAATACCGATCAGTATAAAGAGTGGACTATGGATCAGAATATAGATCGGATTATCGAGCTCACTATAGACCGGGCTATTGCTTAAACTGTAAGACTATTGGAAATATTATGTATCAGACTATAGGTGTGACTATCGCTTAGTTTATTGTTCTGATAAGACAATAGATCAGACAGTAGATCTGACTTTAGAACAATCTATATATCAGACTACATATCAAACTATAGACTAAACTATTGATCTGACTGTAGATCACACAATATATCAGAGATCTGTCTGTCAGTCTAAAAAAAATCTTTTCTTTAGAATAGTTTCTTTGTTATGCTCTTGTCTAAAGAAAAAGAGTCTGTTGAGCGACTTGTCTATAGAAAAAGTGTCTTTTTAGATATTGGTTTGTGTAACAAGTATTAAACCCGATTGATAACTTAACAATTATCTCAATATGACTCAATCTAAAGTTATTTTTTTTAGCAATTAATAAACTATTTTACAAATCTTTAAGCATTTCAATGTAATTAATTATTTAATTATAACCAGTAAATAATTATGTTTTTTTTTTATAAAATTGTGGCAATTAAAAGTTATAGAAAATTATGGTTCAGACCACTTTCAAAAGAGAATTCTAATTTATGATTAACACAGCAATTTTTATGTTTAATTGACAATTTATGATTAGATTTTGAAATGGTATGAGAACTAATATTAAACCAAATTGCTTTAAAGATCATGTTACTCATACGCAACCGGTGACGGAGGACATAAATCAAAATTTTGTTTTGAATTTTTAACAAATTTTTAAATAATTTAATTTAGAGTTCAATATGGAGTTTTTGTTGTTTGACCGCCAAAATGTGTTGACATGTTGTGCGGTGCGATTGAAAAGAATATATTTGTTTTTGTTGTTGTTGTTTTTTTTTCTTGCTTTACGGTGGCAATTTGTTGCTGTTTTCAGGTGTAATGTTTTTGTTTGCTGTTGTGTCTTTTGTATCTATTAGATCAGTGTTTTAGTTTGTGTTTTTTTTAAGATTTTTTTCAATTTTAACCTTGAATTTGTTTTAAACCAGAGTTTAGAACAAGTGCAGTTAAAATTTATTTTTATTATTTTTTGGTTTACACAACAAGTTTGGTTTGGTTCTATTCTGCTTTGTTTTGGTTTTGTTGTTAAACAAAAAATGCAAAATAATTATAATAATTTTAAGAATTTTTCTATTGATTTAAAAACCCGCTTAAGTGGGTTGTGGTGGTGGCAGTTTAAACGAGGCCATGGTGAAAATAAGGTTCAAATTTTCAAGGTTTTTTCGCCAACAAGTTTAGAACAACAACAACAAACAGAAATTTAAAAAAAAAAATCCTAAAAATTAACTGGATTTAACTTCAAAACTATGTTCCAAAATCAGTTTCCAAACTTAAAGTTATTTTTCTCACCATCATTAATCATCTTAAACAAACTAACAATTTTTTCTAAAATATTTAAATTTTATATTCAAAAAATTATTCTTAATTAATATCTACTCATCTATTTCTATTTTTATTTAATTCTGCGACGTCTCTAAGTCTACGAACTCTTCTTTTTTTTCCATTATAAACCTCTTATAATTTACATTTCTTTATGGCACGTGTCTGCCTAATAAAACATTGATTTTAAATTGCCATTTAATTTTCTGTTTAGTAGCGCTTTCTATTTCTAAGCTGGTAATAATTTTCATTAAGTCTTTTGTTTTTTTCTCTTCAAAATTAATCACTTATCAAAGATTTCTTAATAAAAATTTGTTATTCTAATTTATACAACATGGATTAATACGTTTAAAAACAGGTCAGGTGGAGTATTTGAGGCGTCATAAGGCACCGTTGTTTGTCTTAAAACTTTTGTTATGTTAAAATGTGAAGAACATTTTCTGTAACAAAAGAACATAATTCTCTATAGAGACTTTTACCAAAAAGATATTTTTCTGCACTTTTTGATAGAAATATTAAAGATCAAACTATAGAGATCAAGCAGGCCATTGATCAGACTATAGATCAAACAGACCACTGAGACTGATCAGACTGTAGATCAAACATTATATAAAACAATACATCTATAGACCAGTTTATAGACATAACTATGTCTCAATATATAAAATAGATCACACAAGAGATCGAGCTAAAGATCAGACAAAAGAACCGGCTATACACATTAGTATGGATCATATTATAGTTCCGACTATAGATCAAATATATGATCAGACTATGTACACACTAGACTACAGATAAAGCAATATAAAATACTACAGATCCGACTGTAGATTAAACGAAAGATCAAACAATAGGCTAGACTATAGATCATACTAAAGATCAGATTACAAATCAGGCTTTAAACCTATCTACAGACATAACTACAGATCTGATTAAAAACCCTATTTGTTGAACAGACTATTGATCAGATAATACAGCCAACTATTGGTTTTACTATAGAACAGATCTGACGGAAAGTCCCACACGACTATAGATTAGAATATAAAATATACAACAGACCCTAATATAAATCAGACTATTGATCAGTCTATAAACGAGATAATAAATCAGATTATTGATCAAACTATAGATCACATCATAAACCAGGCTATGCATTAGATTGCACATAAAATTTTAATACAGACTAAAGATTTCACCAAAGAACAGACTTTAGATCAGACAACAGGTTAGTCTATAGATTAGAGTCAAGATCATACAATAGACCAGTTTATAGATCAGACTTTAAATCAGACTATAGGCTATGACAGATCAGATTATAAATCAGAATATAGATCATATTATAGATCAGACTAAGGATCGAATAAACTATATTAAAGATCTTAAGACTTAAGATCATACAATTGACTATTAAGTAGCTCAGACTATAGATCAAACAAAAAAAAACAGACTATAGATTATATTAAAGATCAGATTATAATCGCGACTATATATCAGACTACAGATCTGATTAAAGAGCATTCTTCAAATCAGACAATAGGCTAGTCTATAGATGAGTCTAAAGATCATACACTTGACACGATTATAGATCAGACTATTGATCAGATTGTAGATCACACTATAAACCATACTATAGGTTAGACTTTAGATCAGACTATGAGTAGAACAGCTTATGGAAAAGCTTATAGATCAGAATATAGAACAGACTAAGGATCAAACAATAGACTTGACTATATTATAGATCAGATTATATTATAGATCAGATTATATTATAGATCAGATTAAAGACCAAACTTTATATTAGATAATAGGCTATCTATAGACTAGATTGGACCAAATAGCATACAAAAGACCCGATTATAGATCAGTATATTTAGATTGTAAATCAGACTATATACCAGATTATACTATAGATCTGAATTAGGATTAGAGTACAGATCAGACTAATGATCAGATTATAGATCAAATACTAATGATCATACAATCCACCAGACTTTAGATCAGATAAAGCTCATTAAGTAGATAAGGCTATGAATCTGAAGAAAACTGTTATACACAGATTTTCTTCTACATAAAATTTATTGTAGAGAAAACGGCAAAAAAATGACAGATAAAACTGTTATACAGATATTATCTATAGAAAAACTGATATACACAAAATTTCTTCTAGAAAAAACTGTTATACATAAAATTTATTGTAGAGAAAACTGCAAAAAAAATGTCAGATAAAACTGTTATACATAAATTTTCTATAGAGATACTGTTATACACAAAATTTCTTCTAAAAAACTGTTATACATAAAATTTATTGTACAGAAAACTGTTATACATAAAATTTTATCAAATGAAAACTGTTATACACAAAATTTCTTTTAAAAAAACTGTTATACATAAAAATTATTGTAGAGAAAACTGCAAAAAAATGTCAGATAAAACTGTTATACACAAATTTTCTATCGAGAAAACTGCAAAAAAATTTCAGATAAAACTGTTATACACAAATTTTCTATCGAGAAACTGTTATACACAATTTTTTTTTTTAGAAAAAAAAACTGTTATACATAAAGTTTTATCCATTGAAAATTGTTATACACAAAATTTCTTCTAAAAAACTGTTATACAAAAAAATTTATTGAAGATAAAACTGTTATACACATATCTTCTATAGAGAAACTGTTATAAATTTGTATCCAGTGAAAACTGTTATACATAAAATTTCTTCTAAAAAACTGTTATACATAAAATTTTATCTAGAGAAAACTGTTATACATAAAAATTTCCTTATAAAAACTGTTATACAAAAAAAATATACTCTAGGAAAGCTTATAAATGAAATTTTTTATACAGAAAACTGTTATACCTAAAATTTTCTTTAGAGATACTGTTATACAGAAAAATTTCTCTAAAGAAAACTGTTATACATAAAATTTTCTCTAGAGAAAACTGTTGTATATAAAATTTTATCCAGGAAAAACTGTTATAAGCAAAATTATTCCAAGAGTAAACTGTTATACAGAAATAGTTCTCTACAAAAACTGTTATAAAAAATTTTTTCTCTAGAAAAAACTGTTATAAACAAACGTTTTTAATAAAAATAATGTTATTAACAAATTTTTGTATTGAAATACTATATTTTCATTCCACTTTTAGGACCTTAAACTTTGCTATTTTAACCCTGGCTTTCAATGTCTGTCTTTTTACTTATTTTCTGTTTTCTTTTATAAACTAAAAGCTTTTTTTAATTATTTTAACTTTAATAAGTTTAACATTAAATTTTCTTTTTTTTCTTTTAAATTACAGCTTAATCATACCAGTGATAATGTTGGTCAAGTCTTTCAAGATGAAGAAAATATGGCAGCAATTTTAATGAGACGTCATGAAGTAACCGGCGATTTAGTAATGGTAAGTAATTGCCAACAATATATAATAAGTATTTTAAATAGAGGGGGAAAAACATTATAAAAAAAATATTAAAACAAATTACTTGAAAATATAACTAAACAAAAAAAATAATTGTTTAAAGTAAAAGGTGGTTAAAAATATGAAACAAACAACAAAATGACCTTGAAAGGCCGGTAACAATTACAAGAAATTAAAACACAGTTTTTTTTTCAAACAACCGAGAAACCATTGAATAAAATTGTTGTCAAAATATTAATAAATTTATGAATAGAGGGTAACACAGCTACCATAAGCGATATCCAAGTTATAAGATAAAGAACCTCATTAAGCCATTGTTTGGTTTTTTATCTAGAGTTTATCTTAATAATATAATTTTTTTCTTTGAACCGTTTGAACACATGTTTGTGGCAAACAATTTACTGAAATTGTTTAAACATTTTATAGAACGTTTTTGTTTTATATAATTATTTCTTGTATTATTTTATTGAGTGGGAAGTTATTAACTAAAACTCACCTTAAAGACATAATTGTTATTTGCATTTTGGTTTAACATTTGTTTCAATTTTTTTTTCTATTCAATGAAAGAAATCAAAACCACTCACGTTTTTAGGAGACAAGAGCGTTGCCAGTTGCTAATGCTGGAGGAGATTCTGAAATAGAGAAAAAAGATAAAAGTTAGAAATGGAAATGGAAATAACTAGCAAGATATATACAAGATACAACTCTATAGACCAGACTATAGACTAGACTACAGACTAGTTTTTCTCATAGACTTGTCTTTAGTCTTATCTATAGAATCGTCTTTATTAAAAACCCCCTTCATTATTATAAATTCTTTAAGACCACGCCTCTGCTTTTTTTTTGTAATTTCAGTTTTTGCTTAAGTAGTTCTTTAATTTATTTTAAACAGTATTTATGAGCTAACTAATAAGAACATTTTGTAAAATAATTTTTTTAACAAAAGTATTTTTGTTTTAAACGGTTTCAAACAGCCTTGAAAATTAATATGTTGTGTCCAACAAGTACGAACAAAAACAGTTCTAGTTCAGTTCTAGTTCAGTTCTAGTTCAGTTCTAGTTCAGTTCTAGTTCAGTTCTAGTTCAGTTCTAGTTCAGTTCTAGTTCAGTTCTAGTTCAGTTCTAGTTCAGTTCTAGTTCAGTTCTAGTTCAGTTCTAGTTCTGTTCTAGTTCAGTTCTAGTTCAGTTCTAGTTCAGTTCTAGTTCAGTTCTAGTTCAGTTCAGTTCTAGTTCAGTTCTAGTTCAGTTCTAGTTCAGTTCTAGTTCAGTTCTAGTTCAGTTCTAGTTCAGTTCTAGTTCAGTTCTAGTTCAGTTCTAGTTCAGTTCTAGTTCAGTTCTAGTTCAGTTCTAGTTCAGTTCTAGTTCTAGTTCAGTTCTAGTTCAGTTCTAGTTCAGTTCTAGTTCAGTTCTAGTTCAGTTCTAGTTCAGTTCTAGTTCAGTTCTAGTTCAGTTCTAGTTCAGTTCTAGTTCAGTTCTAGTTCAGTTCTAGTTCAGTTCTAGTTCAGTTCTAGTTCAGTTCTAGTTCAGTTCTAGTTCAGTTCTAGTTCAGTTCTAGTTCAGTTCTAGTTCAGTTCTAGTTCAGTTCTAGTTCAGTTCTAGTTCAGTTCTAGTTCAGTTCTAGTTCAGTTCTAGTTCAGTTCTAGTTCAGTTCTAGTTCAGTTCTAGTTCAGTTCTAGTTCAGTTCTAGTTCAGTTCTAGTTCAGTTCTAGTTCAGTTCTAGTTCAGTTCTAGTTTTAGTTGAACAAATCAAATGATTTTGAGACTTTTTTGTCTCTTTATTTTTAACAATATATCTTCCTTAAACAAATCTCTTTAAATTTATGTTCAAAATTCTTTAAAAAATAGCTTTTGCCATCCCTCATTAATATAATTTTCCGAGTTATTTAGTTCCACTTAATAACATTTTTCTTTTCTTTCTTTGGTAATATCAATTTATTACTTCACCTTTATAGCTATTACTCTCAAACGAATTTTATTACTACCTGCTAATAAAAAATAGTAATAAACTACTGGAGAAAAAACTAAAGATTATAATGCACACATATACCACCGATTAATGGTCTCATTAGAAAGTAACTTGTTAAACATGCAACATAGATAGAGCTCAACTTAACAGCTTGTTAAATGTGCATCTTGAACTGTTGCATCATTATGGAGTTCATTCAGACATGCATCTTTTTCCAACAAACAATCAAACAAATATTCATTTATTCATTCCGTCAAACGAATTGGGAATTTTTATGGAAAATCTACAAAAATCCATTCAAAATAACATGTTGAACATAGACAGAAACACACACACACACATACACAGCAATTGGCTCTCCTCATTGTCAGTGTTGTTTGCTATTAAATATTTATTGTTGTTGTTTTTGTAGTTTGGGAATTTTTGAAAACATAATGATCAGCAATAAGAAAAATTATTACATTGTTGTTGTTGTTTTCAGCTTTTTCAGTTATGTAATCTTTATTTTCAGTTTGTTATAGTTTTTATTGTACTTGTTGTTGTTATTGTAATCTATGAACCTGTACTATATAGACAAATGCAACAATACTTAATACTTGCCACCAAAACACTAATGAGAGTAATTAATCAGTCAACAATTATGTTGTAGAGATGCAACTACCAAAAACCGGTACTTTTGGAAAGGACATGGGGACCTTAAAGGGCCACCTTTTCCCTCTTTTTAACATAATATTTTTGGCATTTCTCTAAAAATTTTCTAAAGAAGTTTGTTTAAAAGGTCCATGTTCCAAGTCGCACGATTTTGAAACTTTGTTCCAAATCGAATTTTGAAAAGTATTTTATTAAAAATATGGTCTAAATCGAAGATTTTGTTAATTTTGTAAAGAAGATAGTTTAACTAACTTAAAGATTTTGAAAATTTCCTAAAGAAATTTGTTTCAAATCGAAAGAAAATTGTTCTAAAGTGAACGATCTTGAAAATTTTTTGAAGAAAATTGTTCCAAATTTTTTAAAAAAATTAAAAAGTTAGTTAGTTAGTTAGTTAGTTAGTTAGTTTAGTTAGTTAGTTAGTTAGTTAGTTAGTTAAGTTAGTTAGTTAGTTAGGTAGGTTAGTTAGTTAGTTAGTTAGTTAGTTAGTTAGTTAGTTAGTGAGTTAGTTAGTTAGTTAGTTAGTTAGTTAGTTAGTTAGTTAGTTAGTTAGTAGTTAGTTAGTTAGTTCGTAGTTAGTAGTTAGTTAGTAGTTAGTTAGTTAGTTAGTTAGTTAGTTAGTTAGTTAGTTAGTAGTAGTTAGTTAGTTAGTTAGTTAGTTAGTTAGGTTAGTTAGTTAGTTAGTTAGTTAGTTAGTTAGTTAGTTAGTTAGTTAGTTAGTTAGTAGTTAGTTAGTAGTTAGTTAGTTAGTTAGTTAGTTAGTTAGTAGTTAGTTAGTTAGTTAGTAGTTAGTTAGTTAGTTAGTTAGTTAGTTAGTTAGTTAGTTAGTTAGTTAGTTAGTTAGTTAGTTAGTTAGTTAGTTAGTTAGTTAGTTAGTTAGTTAGTTAGTTAGTTAGTTAGTTAGTTAGTTAGTTAGTTAGTTAGTTAGTTAGTTAGTAGTTAGTTAGTTAGTTAGTTAGTTAGTAGTTAGTTAGTTAGTTAGTTAGTTAGTTAGTTAGTTAGTTAGTTAGTAGTTAGTAGTTAGTTAGTTTAGTTAGTTAGTTAGTTAGTTAGTTAGTTAGTTAGTTAGTTAGTTAGTTAGTTAGTTAGTTAGTTAGTTAGTTAGTTAGTTAGTTAGTTAGTTAGTTAGTTAGTTAGTTAGTTAGTTAGTTAGTTAGTTAGTTAGTTAGTTAGTTAGTAGTTAGTTAGTTAGTTAGTTAGTTAGTTAGTTAGTTAGTTAGTTAGTTAGTTAGTTAGTTAGTTAGTTAGTAGTTAGTTAGTTAGTTAGTTAGTTAGTTAGTTAGTTAGTTAGTTAGTTAGTTAGTTAGTTAGTTAGTTAGTTAGTTAGTTAGTTAGTTAGTTAGTTAGTTAGTTAGTTAGTTAGTTAGTTAGTTAGTTAGTTAGTTAGTTAGTTAGTTAGTTAGTTAGTTAGTTAGTTAGTTAGTTAGTTAGTAGTTAGTTAGTTAGTTAGTTAGTTAGTTAGTTAGTTAGTTAGTTAGTTAGTTAGTTAGTTAGTTAGTTAGTTAGTTAGTTAGTTAGTTAGTTAGTTAGTTAGTTAGTTAGTTAGTTAGTTAGTTAGTTAGTTAGTTAGTTAGTTAGTTAGTTAGTTAGTTAGTTAGTTAGTTAGTTAGTTAGTTAGTAGTTAGTTAGTTAGTTAGTTAGTTAGTTAGTTAGTTAGTTAGTTAGTTAGTTAGTTAGTTAGTTAGTTAGTTAGTTAGTTAGTAGTTAGTTAGTTAGTTAGTTAGTTAGTTAGTTAGTTAGTTAGTTAGTTAGTTAGTTAGTTAGTTAGTTAGTTAGTTAGTTAGTTAGTTAGTTAGTTAGTTAGTTAGTTAGTTAGTTAGTTAGTTAGTTAGTAGTTAGTTAGTTAGTTAGTTAGTTAGTTAGTTAGTTAGTTAGTTAGTTAGTTAGTTAGTTAGTTAGTTAGTTAGTTAGTTAGTTAGTTAGTTAGTTAGTTAGTTAGTTAGTTAGTTAGTTAGTTAGTTAGTTAGTTAGTTAGTTAGTTAGTTAGTTAGTTAGTTAGTTAGTTAGTTAGTTAGTAGTAGTTAGTTAGTTAGTTAGTTAGTTAGTTAGTTAGTTAGTTAGTTAGTTAGTTAGTTAGTTAGTTAGTTAGTTAGTTAGTTAGTTAGTTAGTAGTTAGTTAGTTAGTTAGTTAGTTAGTTAGTTAGTTAGTTAGTTAGTTAGTTAGTTAGTAGTTAGTTAGTTAGTTAGTTAGTTAGTTAGTTAGTTAGTTAGTTAGTTAGTTAGTTAGTTAGTTAGTTAGTTAGTTAGTTAGTTAGTTAGTTAGTTAGTAGTTAGTTAGTTAGTTAGTTAGTTAGTTAGTAGTTAGTTAGTTAGTTAGTTAGTTAGTTAGTTAGTTAGTTAGTTAGTTAGTTAGTTAGTTAGTTAGTTAGTTAGTTAGTTAGTTAGTTAGTTAGTTAGTTAGTTAGTTAGTTAGTTAGTTAGTTAGTTAGTTAGTTAGTTAGTTAGTTAGTTAGTTAGTTAGTTAGTTAGTTAGTTAGTTAGTTAGTTAGTTAGTTAGTAGTTAGTTAGTTAGTTAGTTAGTTAGTTAGTTAGTAGTTAGTTAGTTAGTTAGTTAGTTAGTTAGTTAGTTAGTTAGTTAGTTAGTTAGTTAGTTAGTTAGTTAGTTAGTAGTTAGTTAGTTAGTTAGTTAGTTAGTTAGTTAGTTAGTTAGTTAGTTAGTTAGTTAGTTAGTTAGTTAGTTAGTTAGTTAGTTAGTTAGTTAGTTAGTTAGTTAGTTAGTTAGTTAGTTAGTTAGTAGTTAGTTAGTTAGTTAGTTAGTTAGTTAGTTAGTTAGTTAGTTAGTTACTTAGTTAGTTAGTTACTTTTCCAAAGCCGTTTAAGCTTTTCTAACTTTTCTAAAGTGTTCAAGCTTTGCTAAAGCTGTTCCAAGCCTTTCTAAGGCTGTTCAAGCTTTTCTAAAACTGTTTCTGCTTTATTTTAGAACAGAATAGTCTTTTCTTTAGAACAGAATAGTCTTTTCTTTAGAACAGAATAGTCTTTTCTTTATATTTATTTATTCTGTTAAGAATAGTTCGATCTTCTTGATTGCCGTTTTTGTTTATAAAAATAAGATCGGTCGCTATAGCTCAAGATCATTCTTATAGGTTTAGAAAAGCTTTGTCCAAAACTATCATTTTTGGCTGTCTAAGAGTAATCTGGAAGCTTTGGCGTGTCTGGTAAAACTAGAACTCTCTTTTTTAGAAAGTTTGATCTAGAACGATCAGTATTTTCTTTATGCAAAAAACTGGATTTTTAGTAAATAATATGCTCTGTTTTAAAAAGCTGGAACAATAACGATCTGTCTTTCCTCTATAGAAAAAGTCAAGATTTTCCGTTGCTTCGAATAATTGTCATTAAATTTCCTTTTATAATATGAATTTGGAATTCTGTTTTTGTCAAACGCCATAATCATGAAGTGTTACAATTTCTCACTATCATCATATACTATATAAAGTTGTAGCAAGCAGTGGAACAAGTGTTTACAAGAAATAGTTAATTTAACATAGTTTCTTAGTATTTTTTTAGCACAAAATGCCCCACTGTTCCCTTTTCAATTCTTCCCATCTAGCGTTGGTGTTTGATAATTTTTCGTTCCATTTATAAACTACATACATGTGTGTGCTGAAAATAGTAGACAGTAGTAGTCTATTGGTAAAATATATTTTTAGCAAGACACACACACTTAAGCTGCCATCAACAGCAACAACAATAACTACTACTACTATGTATAAGAGAAACCACAACGAAAAAAATGTAGGCCCCCTAAAGCATGTTACATAATAACATGCAACATCAACATTAGAGACATGCAGCTTAAAAAAAAGAAACATATTGTATATAGAAAATACACCATGCAACACATGAACAAATTTTAAAAATAAAAACAAAAACAACATGAGTATTACTTAGCACCCCAGAAATACGTATTTAAGCCAAAAAGATATAGACGTACAGACAGACAGGCGTATAGACAGACAAACGGAACGACAGACACTTAGTTAGTGCGACAAACTTATAGGAAAACTTAAAATATAGTATGTTATTAAAGGTATTTTTGTTGTTGTTGTAGTTGTAAAGAAATCTCCACAAAAAAGTGTTACAATTTTGCAAAAAACTTTTGTCAGTTAGAGCTGAGTTTTAAGTCGAAAACGACAAACATGATTAAGTTGCTAAAATTTGAAAATGACAGCGATTTGACAGAGGAATGGAAAGGTAGAATTAACAAATATTGTAAATCTCTATATTTAGAGAAGCTGGAGCTTTTAGCCAGACATAGATATTTCTATTTAGGAAGACTTTTCAGGTTAGAAAAGCTCGTGCTTTTGCAAACTTATAAGCCGGACAAGCTAGAGCTTTTCTGCTTTGGAAAAGCTGGAGCTTTAACAAACTTACTTTGCTCTGACATCAAGCTAGAGCTTTAACGAAAAGCTGGAGCTTTTGCTTAGAAGCTTTATTAAGGATCGAATGATTCCCATAAGCTTTAGTTTGTAAGTTTTCCAATGAATATCAATAAGGATAGACAAGATCACTAACGATCGGTAGAATATTCGTTAAATTAAAGTAGAAAACAATCTCGAAAAATCGATCGATTACAAATTAGAACAAATTATGAATAGATCATTAAGTTTCTATTGAAATATTATCGCAAAGGATCATTAACGATCGCCAGAATTCACCATAGGACTTTGCGTCAAAGATCGTTAATGATCGCCAAATACCATTGAAGATTGACACAATTTTCAATAAAGACTTGTGATCTAAAGACCTTTAACGATCGTTTTTAACAGAAAAATTTTCACTAAAGATCGCAAGAACTTTGCTCTGTTAAGGATCGATACATTTTTTCATAGAAAATTTTTACAAGAAGATCACTAACGATCGATAGAGTTTTCGGTAAATTTATATAGAAAATTATGTGTTAAAATCTTCAACGATCGTCGACAATTTCTAAGAAAACATTTCTGTTAAGATCATAAATTTTCTACAGAAATATTATCGCTAAAGATCGTTAACGATCGCAAAAATGTTCCTTTCAAAATGTTGCACCAATGGACATTAATGATCTCAGAAATGTTCCCTAAAGATTTTTAACGATCGGTCGTGTTTTCTATTCTATATTGAGAGAATTGTCCATAGAAACTTTTGCTTTAAAGATTATGAACGATCAGAAGAATTTTGTCTGTATAAAAAGGATCATCTAAAGATCGCTAAGGATCAATTTTCAGTAAAGATCGTTACAGTTTGAGAGAATTGTCTATAGAAACTTTTGCTGTAAAGATCGTAAATGAGCACAAGAATTTTTTTATATAAAATGCTCTTCTAAAGATCGCAAACGATCCCCATAGTTTCACTGCAAAGTTTTTTAACGATCGACAGAATTTTCTAAAGAAATGATCGCCAGTATCATTGAATGAAATATGATCGTAAACGATTAGTAGAAACTTTATCTCTAAAGATCGCCAACAATCGCCGGAGTTTTGTTAAATCTCGTTAGAGTTTTCAGCAGAAATGATCGACAGAATTTAGTGCAACAGATCGTTAATGATCGACAGATCGTTTTTTGTAAAGATCGTTTAAGTTTAACAAAATTTCTATAGAAATTTTTTCTCTTAAACGATCAGTAGAAATGATCAACAGAATTTAGCGCAAACGATCGTTAATGATCGACAGATCGTTTTTTGTAAAGATCGTTTAATTTCTATAGAAATTTTAGTTTTCAAACGATCGCTAGAAGATTGTTTTTCAAATCGATAATATCATTAGCGATCAGCAGAATTTTCTTTTAAAAATATGCTCCAACGATCGCTACATTCTGAAGATCAATAACAGTCTTTGAAACAAACGTTCGATGGACATCTTATCTCTTTCAGAAAACATTCCTTTAATGATCATCAATGATCAGTCAGAATTTTAATCCAGCATTTGTTATTGATCGTTATAAATTTCGGGCGTTAAGATCATTAACGATCTTCAGAATTTTGACGAATTTTTCCCTAAAGATCCAATGATGATCCAATTTTCTTTCAACCTTGAGGAATAGATCATTTATTCAAAACAATGCTCTTCTTAGGGAAATCTTTTGAAATCCTAAAATAATTAATTACAAAATAACTGGTTCCCTTTCCCACAAAACCCAAACTGTCACTTATTACATAGACCTTTTTAAAAATACGAAATTATTTATAAACAAAAAAAAACTTACAAATCACTCTCCTTAATTACGAATAAAAGACGTCATATTACAATCTACAACATTTGCATATTTCTAAACAAAAGACTTAAGCAAGCAACTTTTTTTTTACATTTATTTTATTAAAACAGTTTTTTTTTCAAAACATTTAATTTATAAATGAATATTCATTAAGTTTACAATTTATATGAAATATATTTGATTTTTTTTTTCTCAATTTTTTTTTTCAAATTAAAATGTGCATTTCGCAAGCAAACAACAAAAATAACACTAAATTAAACATGTCTAAGTAGTAGTAAGTAGCAGATGAATTTACACATTTATCATTTATTAAATATCAAGGCCGCATACAATTAACTCTGGCCATCTTTAGAAGAAGACACCTAAGAAGAAATAAACTTCAGCTAGAAGATCCAGCAGCAGCAGTAGCCACCAAAAAGAAACTATTAAGTTGGCAAAATTTAAAGTTTCAATAGTGGCAGCATGTGTTCTCTAAAACTAGTTAGTCTTCCATTTGTTTTTGTTTATATGAGAATTTCAGATGATCTTCTTTAATTGCTGAGACTAATGTTAAACTATTTATATTCATTAATTTGTTAACTAACTAATATGTGGCTTGTTAAGCTGTTAATCAACTGACAAGTCTAAACTATTAAGTGTTAATTTATAATATCTAGAAGTTATAATTGAAAAGGAAATTTTCAATTGAAAACTAAAAGTGATCGTTAGTTAAATGCAATGAAATGAAAAGTTTGAACACTCAAAGTAATTTTCTGTTGAAAACTTTGCGATCGTTAGCGATCGTAAGCAATTTTCTATAGAAGATCGTAAGCAACATTTTTGACGATCGTTTGAGTAACACTCGAAGTAATTTTCTGTTGAAAACTTTGTGATCTTTAGCGATCGTAAGCAATTTTCTATAGAAAATATTCTATCAAGATCGTAGGCAATTTTTTATTAAACATTTTTGACGATCGTTAGCAATTTTCTATAGTTCATAAGCAATTTTCCATAGAAAAATGTTGGCAAGATTGCTTATAAAGATTCAATTAACGATCTAGACAATTTTCTTTGAAGATCGTTAACGATCAAATTTATTTAATTGAAAATGAAATTTTCAATTGAAAACTAAAAGTGATCGTTAGTTAAATGCAATGAAATGAAAAGTTTGAACACTCAAAGTAATTTTCTGTTGAAAACTTTGCGATCGTTAGCGATCGTAAGCAATTTTCTAGAGAAAATGTTCTATCAAGATCGTAAGCAATTTTCTATAGAACATTTTTGACGATCGTTAGCAATTTTCTATAGAAAAATTTTGGCAAAATTGTTTATAAAGATCGAGTTAACGATCTAGATAATTTTCTATGAAGATCATTAACGATCAAATGTATTTCCTATGGACGATTCTGTCAAGATCACCAACGATCAAGTCAATATTTTATAGAAAATTTTCTGTTAAGATCGTTAGTGATCGTAAGGAAGGAATATAAGTTGAAAGGATTTTTAATGGAAAATTTTCTAACAATTTTCTTTGAAGATCGTTAACGATCGACACAATTTTTATAGAAAATTTTCGAGAAAATTTTTTTATCAAAATAGTTAATGCAAGATAATGTTGATTAATGTTCAGCAGATCAATAAATTAAGAAACATATGGTTAAATTGCGATCATCATCAGTTTGATGATCATATTAAAACCACCAATTATCTACCAATAACTCTTATTGGTCTCTACATTTTCAGTTTCTTCTCCAAATAAAACAACATATATTTCTTAAAATCTATAAATTAAAATTTTATACACATAAAAGGTTAAAAGATTGAAAATACCAGATTTTGAAGATTCACAGCAAGACGTACGTTGAATTCAAAAGAAAAACTAAATTTTTATTAAACCTGACCTTTTCGAGTAACGGCGGTTAATGTTGTTCAAAAAATGTTGAAGATTGTGCAATTGCAAATTTTGAAAGCATCTTCTGCTACTTCTTATGGTCAAAGATGAAAAAAAAAACAAGTTATATTTTTGGCCAAATAAGCGGTGGGTTGTTTTGTTTGTTGTCTCTAATTTTGGA
This sequence comes from Lucilia sericata, assembly GCF_015586225.1. Lineage (NCBI taxonomy): Eukaryota > Metazoa > Arthropoda > Insecta > Diptera > Calliphoridae > Lucilia > Lucilia sericata. The sequence goes on along the minus strand of NW_023994219.1, from coordinate 437,297 downwards.
CAATTGTTTTTAATTTTTTAAAATGTTTGTTTTGATTCACCACTAACTGATGATGATGTCTGCGTTATTTAATTTTGTGGGCTAATTGTATTTTAATAACACTTGTGTTTGTTTAATTTTTATAAAAAATTTTTTATAATTTTATTAAATTATCATTTTGTGGAATAAAAAAAATATCATAAATATTGTAAATTGTTTTTCCATAAAAAACTGTGCCGAACGATCTCTATAGAAATTTTTTCTTACAAATTTTCCTTCGTCGTTAGTGATCTTGTTAGCATAACTTCTATACAAAATTCTGGAAAATGTTTTATAGAAAACAGTCTGGAACGTTAATGATCTTGCCAGAAAATCTTCTATAGAAAATTATATCGATCGTTACGAACTTAGTTCAGTTCTATTTCAGTTCTAGTTCAGTTCTAGTTCAGTTCTAGTTCAGTTCTAGTTCAGTTCAGTTCTAGTTCAGTTCTAGTTCAGTTCTAGTTCAGTTCTAGTTCAGTTCTAGTTCAGTTCTAGTTCAGTTCTAGTTCAGTTCTAGTTCAGTTCTAGTTCAGTTCTAGTTCAGTTCTAGTTCAGTTCTAGTTCAGTTCTAGTTCAGTTCTAGTTCAGTTCTAGTTCAGTTCTAGTTCAGTTCTAGTTCAGTTCTAGTTCAGTTCTAGTTCAGTTCTAGTTCAGTTCTAGTTCAGTTCTAGTTCAGTTCTAGTTCAGTTCTAGTTCAGTTCTAGTTCAGTTCTAGTTCAGTTCTAGTTCAGTTCTAGTTCAGTTCTAGTTCAGTTCTAGTTCAGTTCTAGTTCAGTTCTAGTTCAGTTCTAGTTCAGTTCTAGTTCAGTTCTAGTTCAGTTCTAGTTCAGTTCTAGTTCAGTTCTAGTTCAGTTCTAGTTCAGTTCTAGTTCAGTTCTAGTTCAGTTCTAGTTCAGTTCTAGTTCAGTTCTAGTTCAGTTCTAGTTCAGTTCTAGTTCAGTTCTAGTTCTAGTTCAGTTCAGTTCTAGTTCAGTTTTAGGTGTAGGCTATAGTCAAGTCTATAGTCTAGTCTATAGTCTAGTCTATAGTCTAGTCTATAGTCTAGTCTATAGTCTAGTCTATAGTCTAGTCTATAGTCTAGTCTATAGTCTAGTCTATAGTCTAGTCTATAGTCTAGTCTATAGTCTAGTCTATAGTCTAGTCTATAGTCTAGTCTATAGTCTAGTCTATAGTCTAGTCTATAGTCTAGTCTATAGTCTAGTTTATAGTCTAGTCTATAGTCTAGTCTATAGTCTAGTCTAGTTATAGTCTAGTCTATAGTCTAGTCTAGTCTATTAGTCTAGTCTATAGTCTAGTCTATAGTCTAGTCTAGTCTAGTCTATAGTCTAGTCTATAGTCTAGTCTATAGTCTAGTCTATAGTCTAGTCTAGTCTAGTATAGTCTAGTCTATAGTCTAGTCTATAGTCTAGTCTAGTCTAGTCTATAGTCTAGTCTATAGTCTAGTCTATAGTCTAGTCTATAGTCTAGTCTATAGTCTAGTCTATAGTCTAGTCTATAGTCTAGTCTATAGTCTAGTCTATAGTCTAGTCTATAGTCTAGTCTATAGTCTAGTCTAGTCTATAGTCTAGTCTATAGTCTAGTCTATAGTCTAGTCTATAGTCTAGTCTATAGTCTAGTCTATAGTCTAGTCTATAGTCTAGTCTATAGTCTAGTCTATAGTCTAGTCTATAGTCTAGTCTATAGTCTAGTCTATAGTCTAGTCTATAGTCTAGTCTATAGTCTAGTCTATAGTCTAGTCTATAGTCTAGTCTATAGTCTAGTCTATAGTCTAGTCTATAGTCTAGTCTATAGTCTAGTCTATAGTCTAGTTTATAGTCTAGTTTATAGTCTAGTCTATAGTCTAGTCTATAGTCTAGTCTAGTCTATAGTCTAGTTTGTTATTCTCTCTATTGCTGTTCAGCGACCTGTTAAGGATTTTCACAATCCCTCTCCAATAACTTAATTGGAGATTGCAACATTCTGTTGCAGCCACCATGAAAATCTAGTTTATTTTAAACATACAATTAAAATGTTTGTGCTTCATAATTTAAAAATGTACTATTAATAACTTATTGAAATGTACTTAATTTAAGTTAAAGCGAAAAAAACAAATATTATTACTAATCATAACGATCATTTGTTAACTCATTACTTAATTGAATAGACACTAACTGTATAGACAGACGGACGGACAGACGATTGAATGGATAGACAGACGGAGCGGGCACACCTCTAAACAATCTTAAATATAAATATTTGAATATGTAGTTTAAAACTTCAAACATATTTTACTTGTTACAGTTATTAATAAGACATACAAATATATAAGTTAAGTTTTCGCAGACGGACAGATGGTTGGACAGACATATATGAATATTTATAAATAAATTACTTTTTATAGTATTTAAATTTATTTTCAGTTGTCTGTTAACTGTAATCATACATCTTTGTTTCGTTATTTTTTCATAAATTTTTTGGGAGGTTTTGCTTTACTTGTTTTCTTTTTAGTTTTTTTTTTTTCTATAATATGTATTATAATATGTATTACAAATAATATTACAAGGTGTTTTTTCTATAACGCCTTGCAACATGACAATTTGGTAAGAAACCGATAGCAACAACAACATTTTCTAACCAGACTTATAGGAAATTTAGCACCCACCAAGAAACCAACTAAATCCCCTTTAAATAAAATTAAATGGAAAATTTTTAAACATTTTCCTACTAGATCAAATTGTAACTATTTTAAGCAATAATTTATTTAAAAATAAATCTTGTTTTTTTGAGATTTAAATATTAATTTAAATATTTTTTTGGCTGTCTTAGTTTTTGGGGTGGTATTTAGTTACATTCATGTCTGAACATGTTGTTATAATGTCCAACTATTTAAATATAATACATGTTACATGTACTAGATACATCTAGCATTAGTTATTTGTACTTTAAGCAGTTTGTTGATGCTGGAGGAAAGAATTTTCGCAATTTGTAATCACCATAACTGATCATTAACGATCTTGCCGGAGAGTTTTCTATAGGAAATTCATTCGTTCGTAAACGATCTTGACAAAAAAATTCTATAGAAAACTATCCCTATCATCATATAGAAAACTTTCATGATCATAAACGATCTTTATAGATTATTTTCAATATAAATTTGTCTCGATCGATAACGATCAGTTCAAGTTCAGTTCTAGATCAGTTCTAGTTCAGTTCTAGTTCAGTTCTAGTTCAGTTCTTGTTCAGTTCTAGTTCAATTCTAGTTCAATTCTAGTTCAGTTCTAGTTCAGTTCTAGTTCAGTTCTAGTTCAGTTCTAGTTCAGTTCTAGTTCAGTTCTAGTTCAGTTCTAGTTCAGTTCTAGTTCAGTTCTAGTTCAGTTCTAGTTCAGTTCTAGTTCAGTTCTAGTTCAGTTCTAGTTCAGTTCTAGTTCAGTTCTAGTTCAGTTCTAGTTCAGTTCTAGTTCAGTTCTAGTTCAGTTCTAGTTCAGTTCTAGTTCAGTTCTAGTTCAGTTCTAGTTCAGTTCTAGTTCAGTTCTAGTTCAGTTCTAGTTCAGTTCTAGTTCAGTTCTAGTTCAGTTCTATTTCAGTTCTAGTTCATTTCTAAAATTATTTTGATCGTTAACGATCTATAGAAAATTCTTATGACTATCAATACTAAATTTTCTCGATCATTAACGATCTTAAGAAAAATTATGATCATTAGCGTTTATAGAAAATTTGACTCGATCGTTAACCATCTTTATAAAATGTTTTCTTTAGAATGATCGTTAATGATCATTATAGAAAATTCTCCCCAACGTTAAAGATATTTGTAAAAAAGTTTGTCGATCGTTAGTGATCTCCACAAAAAAATGTCAATAGAAAATTGTTGCGATCTTTAACTATATTTATAGAATATACTGTCGATCATTAGTGATCTCGACAAAAAAAAATGTCAATAGAAAATTGTTGCGATCGTTAACTATGTTTATAGAAAGCTCTGTCATTAAAGTTTTAAATAGAAAATTTTCAAAAAAAATTCACTCGATGATATTTAAAGAAAATTTCTAAAAAAAAATCTCAAGATCATTGACGATATATAGAGAAAATATTCTCTTGAAAATTGTTTTAATCGTTAATGATCTTTATAGAAAATTTTCTTAAAAAAACCAATTAATTGCTTGATTTTAATTGCAAGGAAAAAACACTTGCCTATAAAAACAAGTTTGTTGCTTAAGTCTTTTGTTTTACTCTAACAAACAAAGATGTAAATTTGTTCACTTTCAAACAGGAAATTTTTTTTTGAAGAAAAACAAAACTATTACATAAAACTACAAAATAATGACAGGATGATGATTTAATAAAATTTTGTTAAGGTATTATTAAAAATTTTTGTTGCTTTTTAAGAAAATTGGTTATAAAAGTTTCTTATAGATAAAGAGAGAGAGAGAGAGCGAGAGAAAGAGGCGTTGATCAGCTACCAGTGTTTTTTGCAGAAATAAGCTTTTAATAATAAAGTCAATTTCATGGTTTGGTTGGAAAAATTTATAATTAAATTGCCAAATGTTTAAGTAACAAAGTTTTGAAACTTTTTCAGGCAACATTTCGCTTTAGAGGCCTAACATCATATAAGGCTTTACTAGCTGTTTGAGAGACTTTTTCTGAAGTGTTAAAAGTTTTTATTAAATAATTCACTATTAACCCATTTAAAAGTAACGAGTAGGAGTTTTTCTAGCTAAAGAGTAGAAAACTTAATCAAAATTAGTTTCAAAGGAGGTTAAGTTGTTATTTAATAAATAAAAGATTTCTTAATTTTTTGCTTATAAAACTGTCCAGGTTTTTTTCACAATACTTCACTTAAACTACAAAACATTATAAATTATTTTGTCAACCTTACATTTTAGTTAAGCAAATTATTTAAACAATTTTTTTTTTTTCTAATTTTCAATTATTTTCTTAAAAATTCCTAAACTTGTTTAATTATTTCTTTAAACTATATATTTCAATCTTGACAAAACAAAATGTCCTATAGAACCGCTAGACTTGTTTTTAATTTTTTATTCTAATTTATAGAGCAAAATCACGTAACGGTTGTCAATTTGTGGCCGTCTGTCTGTCTTGCTAATAAACATGTATTATTTCTTTATTACAGAAAAAAATAATTAAAATCCAACACACTTTAATATATATTAATTTTAAAGAAAAAAAAAAAAAAAAAAAAAAAACACTAACAAATTCTAATAAGAAAAATTCTATAGAAAATTAGACTAGACTAAAGACTAGACTATAGACTAGACTATAGACAGACATAGACTAGACTATAGACTAGACTATAGACTAGACTATAGACTAGACTATAGACTAGACTATAGACTAGACTATAGACTAGACTATAGACTAGACATAGACTAGACTATAGACTAGACTATAGACTAGACTATAGACTAGACTATAGACTAGACTATAGACTAGGACTATAGACTAGACTATAGACTAGACTATAGACTAGAACTAGACTATAAACTAGACTATAAACTAGACTATAGACTAGACTATAGACTAGACTATAGACTAGACTAGACTAGACTATAGAAGACTATAGACTAGACTATAGACCAGACTATAGACTAGACTATAGACTAGACTATAGACTAGACTATAGACTAGACTATAGACTAGACTATAGACTAGACTATAGACTAGACTATAGACTAGACTATAGACTAGACTATAGACTAGACTATAGACTAGACTATAGACTAGACTATAGACTAGACTATAGACTAGACTATAGACTAGACTATAGACTAGACTATAGACTAGACTATAGACTAGACTATAGACTAGACTATAGACTAGACTATAGACTAGACTATAGACTAGACTATAGACTAGACTATAGACTAGACTATAGACTAGACTATAGACTAGACTATAGACTAGACTATAGACTAGACTATAGACTAGACTATAGACTAGACTATAGACTAGACTATAGACTAGACTATAGACTAGACTATAGACTAGACTATAGACTAGACTATAGACTAGACTATAGACTAGACTATAGACTAGACTATAGACTAGACTATAGACTAGCTATAGACTAGACTATAGACTAGACTATAGACTAGACTATAGACTAGACTATAGACTAGACTATAGACTAGACTATAGACTAGACTATAGACTAGACTATAGACTAGACTATAGACTAGACTATAGACTAGACTATAGACTAGACTATAGACTAGACTATAGACTAGACTATAGACTAGACTATAGACTAGACTATAGACTAGACTATAGACTAGACTATAGACTAGACTATAGACTAGACTATAGACTAGACTATAGACTAGACTATAGACTAGACTATAGACTAGACTATAGACTAGACTATAGACTAGACTATAGACTAGACTATAGACTAGACTATAGACTAGACTATAGACTAGACTATAGGACTAGACTATAGACTAGACTATAGACTAGACTATAGACTAGACTATAGACTAGACTATAGACTAGACTATAGACTAGACTATAAACTAGACTATAAACTAGACTATAAACTAGACTATAGACTAGACTATAGACTAGACTATAGACTAGACTATAGACTAGACTATAGACTAGACTATAGACTAGACTATAGACTAGACTATAGACTAGACTATAGACTAGACTATAGACTAGACTATAGACTAGACTATAGACTAGACTATAGACTAGACTATAGACTAGACTATAGACTAGACTATAGACTAGACTATAGACTAGACTATAGACTAGACTATAGACTAGACTATAGACTAGACTATAGACTAGACTATAGACTAGACTATAGACTAGACTATAGACTAGACTATAGACTAGACTATAGACTAGACTATAGACTAGACTATAGACTAGACTATAGACTAGACTATAGACTAGACTATAGACTAGACTATAGACTAGACTATAGACTAGACTATAGACTAGACTATAGACTAGACTATAGACTAGACTATAGACTAGACTATAGACTAGACTATAGACTAGACTATAAGACTATAACTAGACTATAGACTAGACTATAGACTAGACTATAGACTAGACTATAGACTAGACTATAGACTAGACTATAGACTAGACTAGACTAGACTATAGACTAGACTATAGACTAGACTATAGACTAGACTATAGACTAGACTATAGACTAGACTATAGACTAGACTATAGACTAGACTATAGACTAGACTATAGACTAGACTATAGACTAGACTATAGACTAGACTATAGACTAGACTATAGACTAGACTATAGACTAGACTATAGACTAGACTATAGACTAGACTATAGACTAGACTATAGACTAGACTATAGACTAGACTATAGACTAGACTATAGACTAGACTATAGACTAGACTATAGACTAGACTATAGACTAGACTATAGACTAGACTATAGACTAGACTATAGACTAGACTATAGACTAGACTATAGACTAGACTATAGACTAGACTATAGACTAGACTATACTAGACTATAACTAGACTATAGACTAGACTATAGACTAGACTATAGACTAGACTATAGACTAGACTATAGACTAGACTATAGACTAGACTATAGACTAGACTATAGACTAGACTATAGACTAGACTATAGACTAGACTATAGACTAGACTATAGACTAGACTATAGACTAGACTATAGACTAGACTATAGACTAGACTATAGACTAGACTATAGACTAGACTATAGACTAGACTATAGACTAGACTATAGACTAGACTATAGACTAGACTATAGACTAGACTATAGACTAGACTATAGACTAGACTAGAGACTAGACTATAGACTAGACTATAGACTAGACTATAGACTAGACTATAGACTAGACTATAGACTAGACTATAGACTAGACTATAGACTAGACTATAGACTAGACTATAGACTAGACTATAGACTAGACTATAGACTAGACTATAGACTAGACTATAGACTAGACTATAGACTAGACTATAGACTAGACTATAGACTAGACTATAGACTAGACTATAGACTAGACTATAGACTAGACTATAGACTAGACTATAGACTAGACTATAGACTAGACTATAGACTAGACTATAGACTAGACTATAGACTAGACTCTAGACTATAGACTAGACTATAGACTAGACTATAGACTAGACTATAGACTAGACTATAGACTAGACTATAGACTAGACTATAGACTAGACTATAGACTAGACTATAGACTAGACTATAGACTAGACTATAGACTAGACTATAGACTAGACTATAGACTAGACTATAGACTAGACTATAGACTAGACTGTAGACTAGACTATAGACTAGACTATAGACTAGACTATAGACTAGACTATAGACTAGACTATAGACTAGACTAGACTATAGACTAGACTATAGACTAGACTATAGACTAGACTACAGACTAGACTATAGACTAGACTAGACTATAGACTAGACTATAGACTAGACTATAGACTAGACTATAGACTAGATTATAGACTAGACTATAGACTAGACTATAGACTAGACTATAGACTAGACTAATAATCCCGACTGCAGACTAAACTATAATCCAGACTTAAGACTAGACTAAAGGCCAATCTATAAATTAGACTATAGTCCAGACTATAGACTAAACTATAGTTCAGACTATAGACTATTCTGATTAAAGACTAGACTATAGTCCTGACTAAAGACTAGATTAGACTATAGTCCCTACTATAAACTAGACTATAGTCCTGACTATAGACTAGACTATAGTCCTGACTATAGACTATTGGTTGACTATAGTAAAGATAATCTAGATTATAGTCCGGACTGGAGACTAGACTATAGTTCAGACATGCTACACTACATTCCTGACTACATTCTAGCCTATAATCGATAATATAACCTGGACTATAGTCTAGTCTGTAGTTAGGACTATCTAGCCAGTTTATAGTCTAGAGTATCTTGACAGAAATTTTTTTCGATCGCAAACGGTCCTGATAGAAATTTGTTTAAAAACATTGCCTCGATTGATAACGATCTACACAAAATATTCTCAATCGTTCACAATCTTACAAGGATCTAGTGTATATAAAAAAAGTTGTTAAAGACCTTGATAGGAAATTGCTGCGATCGTTAACGGAAAATTTTCTTTAAAAAATTCTACCGATCGTTAATGATCTGGACACAAAATTATTTCGATTATTAATGATCTTGACAAAAAAATTTTCTATAGTTTATTGTGTAAAGCATTAATATTCTTAGAAGATTTTATAAAAGTTTTAATTTTTAACAATGTTTTTTCAAAAATATTTTTGAATTTTTAGACATAAACAAAAACTATTTATATATGTGTATATCAAGTAAATAAACAAATAAAGATGTTAATAATTTATTTATTAAAACAATTAACACCTTAAGAAAACAACATTTTTGTTACAAAGTTATTAAATTTAACTCATAGTTAAGCAATGTCCATAGATAATCAAAAATCTAGTTGAATGAACTATCTTTGTCTAAAAGTTGCAAAATTAAATTTCTACGAATTTTAGCGGTATTTTAAACAAAAAAGAAAGAAACCCTTTGATAACATTACCATAAAGACGTGTCGTTTGGATTTAAACAAAATTTTCTTATTTTTTAAAATAATATTTAACATTATTTTATGTTATTTACATTTTAAAAACCAGTATTTTGTTTCTTAATTTATGTTTCATCTTGATTAATTTGTTGTTTAAAAGTTTCTCTAAAAGTTCTGTGTTCTTTTACAAGATAAACAAGTGACATTTAAATTTTAAAACACAAATTGATGCCATCCATGTCTTAAAGATGTCTCATAAATATTAAAATAGATAAAAATTAATGTTTTAAATTCATCGTGAATTCTGTAGAATTTTGCCAGATGAAGAAGAAGACATTATCATTTGCAGACAATTTGGTGTTTAAACGGTGTTTCGAATCTTTAGTGTTTGGAGGTAATTGGTTTCAGGTGTTTGTTTCTTCAAATTATAATAAAGTTGAAGAAAATACCAAAAAGTATGTGAAGATCACTATAGATCGAGAAAATTCTCTATCAAGATCCTTAACGATCGAGACAATTTTCTATAGAAAATTTTCTATCAAGATCATTAACGATCGAGACAATTTTCTATCAAGATCCTTAACGATCGAGACAATTTTCTATAGAAAATTTTCTATCAAGATCCTTAACGATCGAGACAATTTTCTATCAAGATCCTTAACGATCGAGACAATTTTCTACAGAAAATTTTCTATCAAGATCCTTAACGATCGAAACAATTTTCTATCAAGATCCTTAACGATCGATAGAATTTTCTTTAAAAAAATTTCTATCAAGGTCGTTAACGATCGATAGAATTTTCTTTAGAAAATTTTCTATTAAGATCTTTAACGATCGATAGAATTTTCTTTGGAAAATTTTCTATCAAGATCTTTAACGATCGATAGAATTTTCTTTAGAAAATTTTCTATCAAAATCGTTAACGATCGATAGAATTTTCTGTAGAAAATTTTCTATCAAGTTCATTAGTGATCGTGACAATCTTCTTTAGAAATTTTTCTAACAAGATCATTAACGATCAAGACAATTTTCTACAGAAAATTTTCTAACAAGATCATTAACGATCGATGAAATTTTCTGTAGAAAATTTTCTTTCAAGATCATTAACGATCGATGATATTTTCTTTAGAACATTTTCTATCAAGATCGTTAACGATCGATGATATTTTATTTAGAACATATTCTATCAAGATCATTAACGATCTGGACAATTGTCCATAGAAAATGTTCTATCATGATCGTTAAAGATTCACATAATTATCTTTATGAACATCATTGACGATCAGAACAATCTTCTTTAGAAAGTGTTCTATCAAGATCGTTAACAATCAATTCAATTTTTTATAAAAACTTGCCCACATTCTTAATCTTAAGCACATAATTCATCTAATCTCTTAGATAAGCACACAAGGTCTTAATAAATAATATTAAAATTTTTAAACTAATACTTAAAACCTCTAACTAAACTATCCCACCTTTCAAAGAACAAGAACAAGGCTTTCAACTTCTTCATAAAATCTTAAACCAAACCAAACTGACTTTGACAAATAAAATAATCCAATAAGAAAACTAAATCAAAATTCTTAAATGCATATTTGACAATATTCTCTGCGAAATCATTTCAATATCTTTTGCATTTACAAAACATTGAACTTGTTCAAATGTTAACAAATCTCTACTTTTAATCTTTCAATGTCTTCTGTACCTTTTTTTTCTTCTCGTAATCTCAAACACCTTTCAAAACTAATTAAATCGTTTTGCAAAGTCTATAACTAATTGCTTCAAAAAAAAAAATCTAAAAATCACATTTTACATGCAAAACCATCAAAAAATTCTAAAGGTCATTTATATAAATCTCAAAAAAAAAAAACTTTATTTCAATTGCATATTATTCTTAAACTAATATTTTCAAAATCAAGTGCGTTTTAAATTGTTCTTAATTTTTTTTGGCTTAAAACTGCTGTTTTAAGGCAATTTAACGCCTTAAGCAGTCAGTTTTAAGTGTTTTTTTTTAATCAAAACTAAATTTGTTTTTATTTAAGTTTAATAGCAATTCAATTACCACTGTTATGGTCAATGTTAATTTTGCATTATTTTAAATAAATTAAAAAAATCGGTAATATTAATTTATCTAGGGCACGCTATAGATTTACAACAACAACCTCAAACTATATATTGAACAGGGCATTAATTAGACTTGACTGTAGTCCATACTATAAACTAGACTATTAACATGACTGAAGTCCAGACTATAAATAAGTCTATAGTCCAGACTATAGACTAGAGTATAGTCCAGACTATAGCCCAGAATGTAGACCATACTATATACAAAACTAAAGTCCAGACTACAAACAAGACCACAGTCCAGACTATAGACTAGACCATAATCCAGACAATAGACTAGACCATATTCCAGACTATAGACTAGACTATAGAGATTTTTCAAGAACTAGAACATAGTTTAGTTCTAATCTGGACTATAGTATAGTATATATGTAGTTTGGATTGTAGACTAGGCTATAGTCCACACTATGGACTAGACTATAGACTAGACTATAGTCCAGACTATAGTCTATACTATAGACTAGACTATAGTCAACACCATAGACTAAACTATAGTCCATACTATAGACTAGACTATAGTCCAGACTATATACTAGACTATAGTCCAGACTATAGACTAGACTATAGTCCAGGCTATAGACTAGACTATAGTCCATACTATAGACTAGACTATAGTCCAGACTATATACTAGACTATAGATTAGACTATAGTCCACTATATAGTCTATAGTTTGGACTATAGTCTAGTCTATAGTCCAAACTATAGACTAGACTATAGTCCAAACTATAGACTAGACTATAGTCCAGACTATAGACTAGACTATAGTCCAGACCATAGACTAGACTATAGTCCAGACTATAGACTACACTATAGTCCAGACTATAGACTAGACTATAGTCCAGACTATAGACTAGACTATAGTCCAGACTATAGACTAGACTATAGTCCAGACTATAGACTAGACTATAGTCCAGACTATAGACTAGACTATAGTCCAGACTAAGACTAGACTATAGTCCAGACTATAGACTAGACTATAGTCCAGACTATAGACTAGACTATAGTCCAGACTATAGACTAGACTATAGTCCAGACTATAGACTAGACTATAGTCCAGACTATAGACTAGACTATAGTCCAGACTATAGACTAGACTATAGTCCAGACTATAGACTAGACGTATAGTCCCAGACTATAGACTAGACTATAGTCCAGACTATAGACTAGACTATAGTCCAGACTATAGACTAGACTATAGTCCAGACTATAGACTAGACTATAGTCCAGACTATAGACTAGACTATAGTCCAGACTATAGACTAGACTATAGTCCAGACTATAGACTAGACTATAGTCCAGACTATAGACTACTATAGTCCAGACTATAGACTACTTAGTCCAGACTATAGACTAGACTATAGTCCAGACTATAGACTAGACTATAGTCCAACTATAGACTAGACTATAGTCCAGACTATAGACTAGACTATAGTCCAGACTATAGACTATAGTCCAGACTATAGACTAGACTATAGTCCAGACTATAGACTAGACTATAGTCCAGACTATAGACTAGACTATAGTCCAGACTATAGACTAGACTATAGTCCAGACTATAGACTAGACTATAGTCCAGACTATAGACTAGACTATAGTCCAGACTATAGACTAGACTATAGTCCAGACTATAGACTAGACTATAGTCCAGACTATAGACTAGACTATAGTCCAGACTATAGACTAGACTATAGTCCAGACTATAGACTAGACTATAGTCCAGACTATAGACTAGACTATAGTCCAGACTATAGACTAGACTATAGTCCAGACTATAGACTAGACTATAGTCCAGACTATAGACTAGACTATAGTCCAGACTATAGACTAGACTATAGTCCAGACTATAGTCCAGACTATAGACTAGACTATAGTCCAGACTATAGACTAGACTATAGTCCAGACTATAGACTAGACTATAGTCCAGACTATAGACTAGACTATAGTCCAGACTATAGACTAGACTATAGTCCAGACTATAGACTAGACTATAGTCCAGACTATAGACTAGACTATAGTCCAGACTATAGACTAGACTATAGTCCAGACTATAGACTAGACTATAGTCCAGACTATAGACTAGACTATAGTCCAGACTATAGACTAGACTATAGTTCAGACTATAGACTAGACTATAGTCCAGACTATAGACTAGACTATAGTCCAAACTATAGACTTGACTATAGTCCAAACTATAGACTAGACTATAGTCCAGACTATACACTAGTGTATTGTGCAGACTATAGACTAAACTATAGTCCAGACTATAGACTAAACTATAGTCCAGACTATAGACTAAACTATAGTCCAGACTATAGACTAAACTATAGTCCAGACTATAGACTGGACTATAGCCCAGACTATAGACTGGACTATAGCCCAGACTATAGACTAGACAATAGGCCAGACTATAGACTAGACAATAGGCCAGACTATAGGCTAGACTATAGTCCAGACTATACACTAGTGTATTGTCCAGACTATAGACTAAACTATAGTCCAGACTATAGGCTAGACAATAGTCCAGACTTTAGACTAGACAATAGTCCAAAATATAGTTCAAAGTATGGACTAGACTATAGTCCAGACTATTGACTAGACTATAGTCCAGACTATAGACTAAACTATAGTATAGACTATAGACTAAACTATAGTCCAGACTATAGACTAAACTATAGTCCAGACTATAGACTAAACTATAGACTAAACTATAGTCCAGACTATAGACTAAACTATAGTCCAGACTATAGACTAAACTATAGTCCAGACTATAAACTAGACTATAGTCCAGACTACATACTCAACTATAGTCCAGACTATAGACTAAACTACAGTCCAGACTATAGTCCATACTATAGACTAAACTATAGTCCAGACTATAGACTAAATTATAGTCCAGACTAAAGTTTACATTATAATCGAGACTATAATTTACACTAAAGTCCAAGCTATAATGCAGACTATAGGCTAGACAATAGAATTAGACTATGGTTCAGAAAATAAACTAAAAAATGTTCTAAATAATTTTTGAAAAATCCCTTTTTTGGTGGTTATTCCCCTATGACCAGAAGTAGGGATGTTTAAAGTTAAAACAACTACTTGTTATATAATTCTTTTAGAATTTTAATGTTTTTTTTTTTTGCAAAATCAACCAGTTCTTGTTTGTTTTAATTCAAAGTTTTTATTATATTTACTCTGTTTTTAAAAAGTTTGTTCTAAGAGTAAGTTTATTTCATTTAAGTTTTTATTTAAAAGAATAAGTTTTATTAGCTGGGTGTTAGTGTTCTTATATGTTTAACAATGTGTTAACATGTTTTATTTTATTATTTGTTTATTTGTATATATAAAAGTATATTAATAAAATATAGAAAAATATATATCTAACCTTGACCAAATTGATAACCACTTGCTGGGTGCTGTTAGACCGTCCGAACGTCGTTATGTCTGTCCGTCGTTTTGTTTATAAGTAATTCTTGTATAAGTTTTAGTTTTTTTGTTATAATTTAGTTTTTTTCTCTCTTTTGCTAAATAATTTCAATTTAATCTTGATTGAAAACCTTAACAAATTATATATATGGCTATTTATGTTTGTTTACCAGCAGATTTGTTCAAAAAAAATTAGAGAAAAAAAACAAATATTTAACAAAAATGCTACAAATTAATGTTCATTTAATACTGACCATTTGCTAAATCTAAGTGATTTGTCAAAAATTATAAAATTATAAAAAAATTATGAGAAAAAACAACAAAAATGTTTAATATTGGAAACTTGGTTTATTTGGGTTTGAAACCATTTCTTTGTAACTCTTAAACTGATCTACATATATATTAACACTGATCTTAATATTAAGGAGAACTTTTCTCCGTTAAATAATTGATGTTAAATCTGATCGCTTTGAAGTATTTATCTAGAACTTCTTGTTTGTCTGTCTTGAAGTATATTTCAGTTAATGGCGATCGCTTTAGACTATTGATCAATGATATTTTAGTTTCTGAATGTTAAGATCCAAGAGAGTTATTGAGAGAAAATTGATAGCTTTCTAAAAAATCATCGGAATTAGAACTGATCTTTTATGGGCATTGATCAGTATTCCTCAATCATAAAGAATATTTTAGTAACTAGTGATCGTTTGAACATTGATCACTGATATTTTGGTTTCAAAATCTTAATCTCTCAAGAGATCCAGAACAGTAAATTTATTGAGAGAAAATTTATAGCTTCTAACCAGATCATTGCAGTTAAAACTGATAATTTTTTCTGAATGTTAAGATCCAAGAGAGTTATTGAGAGAAAATTGACAGCTTTCAAAAAGATCATCGCAATTAGAACTGATCTTTCAATCATAAAGAATATGTTAGTAACCAGTGATCGTTTGAACGTTGATCCCTGATATTTTGGTTTCGAAATCTTAATCTCTCGAGAGAACCAGAACATTAAATTTATTGAGAGAAAATTGATAGCTTCTAACCAGATCATTGCAGTTAAAACTGATCGTGTTTTTAACATTGACCAGTAAGTTATTTCTTCTTTAAAACTGAAGTGTAATAGACACCACAATCAACTTATTTAGAAAAGGGTAACAGATTGATGTATATGATTAACTGATGATATCATTGGACCAGATAAAGGTGATCGTTTTAGATCATTTAATTTTGATGAAAAAGATCAATTTATTGAGAAAAAATTACTGCTTTTGGTTCTTGATTGATCGGTGAAATCATTAAACCTCATTTCTGCTTCGTGTTCCACCTCCTCAATACTTTAAAATCGGTGTCAAATAATTAAGAAAAAAATGGTGGCTTGATGATCGCTTTAGACCAATGATGAAAGGCTTTTCTAATCAAACTGGCAAACTGAAAGATTGAGAAATGTTATCGTTTAAATCATTTATCAAAGACTTATCTCTCACAAATACAGATCAGTCAATATATTGAGAACTAAAGTGACTGCTTGTTGATCGCATTAGACCTCTGATCAAACACTTCTCCGATCAATACAGAAGAATTAATTTATTGAGAACGTCCCGAATAAAAAAGTGATCGTTTAGAGCATTGATCCAAAACTTCTCTGATCAATACTTCACAATAATTTTATTGAGCACAATAGTGATTGATTGTAGTTTTAGATGGATACTTCTGATCAATACAGAACAATAGATTTATTTACTGCCTGGTGTTTTTGATAGATTTGTAAAATAACTGATCTTTCTCAAAATTCTGAATATTACACCGCTTTAAAGCATTAATATATAACTTCAATGTTCTGGAATCTTGCGATTGATATCTGAAGATCTTTTGTGCAGCCCGTGGGCTCACCATAACAGTTTTAATTCACGTATGAAAATAACAGGTTTGATTGGTGAGAGGTTGAAAATATCCTTCGGGGCTAGTCTTGAAGCACCTAATATTCTTTCTCGACGAGTCCTTAGTGTTGGACAATTGCACAATATGTGTTCCGAGGTTTCATCCTGACAGCCACATAATCTGCGTTTCCTATGATGAATTGATGATATCTGAGACCACAGTGTCCCGTGAGTAGTCCCGTTAGTATTCTGAGATCACTTTTGTTAAGCGATAACAGCTTTTGGGATTTTCCTCTTGATAGCGTGATTAAGCGCTTAGTCTGTCTAAGCCCTGTTGTTGCTTTCCAGTGGCGAGCAAATTCCGATTCGACCCACGATACGCATCTTTGTCTGATGTAATCTTGTGGGATACCAAAGAATGGTTCAGGGCCGATAAGTGGGCGATAAGCACCTCTATTTGCTAGGCAATACGCCCGTTCGTTGCCAGAATGACCTTCATGGCCGGGTATTGATAATATTTTGTGTTTACCCAGTTCGTTCAATGAGGACACACAGTCCATCACAATACCCGACCTAACTTCATACGAAAGTAGGGCCTTGAGTGCTGCTTGGCTGTCTGACATTAAGTAAATTCTCAAACCCCTTAACCTTCTCCTCAAACACTCTCTGGCACAGATGAAGATGGCGTAGATTTCCGCCTGAAAGATTGAGGGATATTTTCCCATGGAGATTGCCTTCTGGAAGTTAGGACCACAAATGCCTGCTCCAGTATCACCATCTGTATGTTTGGACCCGTCAGTAAACCATACTTGATCAGGTATGACAACCTCAAAGTTAGGTACGGTCAAAAACCAATGTTGGTGACCCACAATCATGGACGCGTATATTTTGGTCGTTTATGAATAATTTGAATATACTTATATGCCCTTCCAAGTCACCTGTTCTTAGATTGGCGGTAGTCGAATTGCCGCCTTACAGGCCTCATCTTTAATAAGAATATTCAAAGGTGGTATGTGGAGAATAGCCCCAATGGCATATGTAGGACAAGATCTCATGTCCCCCGTTTTTGCAAATGCTTATTACTCAAACTTATATTTAAATTAAAAATTAGTTTAACAACATCAAAGTGATTTATTAGTTTAAAACCAAACTAATTATTACAAACACCTTTTAAATTTTTAATTTAAATGCAAATTTATATAATATCACCTGTTTTGTAACACTTAGAGCACACGCCCGATAATTTAATTATAATAAGTTTAAACGCCAAAAAAACCTAAACAAATTATTACACATTTCTAAAAAAAATGTTGAGTATTAGTAAAATCAACATTGAACATTAAAATAGTTAACATTGTAACAATTTAATTTTGTAACATTAAAAAAAGGTCTTCAAAAACACAAGTGTTTTGTTTTACCTTCTTTAATTCAAAAAAAAAAAAAACAAAGAATTGTAAATTGATTTTTTTTTTCTATCTGTTCAATAGAAATGTTTATTACAATTTCAATTGCACTTAAAACAGAAAACTATTAAATTGTTTAACAACAACAACAACAATTCAACATTAAATTCAGGGTCAATTAATTAATTAAAGTGTTGGATTTCAAGAAATCTATAGGTGGTGTTTATTTGTTGTTGATTTTCTGTTTTCAGTATTTTTTATGCAATTTGCATAAAAGAGCGCATTTGTGTTTTTTATTTATGATCTATTTTTAAACATAAAATTTAAAACAAACCTGGCGTTGTCTTAAACAATTTGTTCCAAATAGTTGCATTACAAGAAGTTGTTATTTGTTTTTGTAAAATGTTTTACAATTAAAAGATTATATTGCTAATGTTTTAATGAGTTTTAACTTTAAAATGTAGACTATAAAATGAACGATATTTTATTGGATGAATAAAGATACAATGAGAAATGTGATGTAATAATGAGAATCCATTTTGGTATACACTCTGGACTATAGAGCTATGATCAATCTATAGTCAGAACTGTAGATCAGTCTGTAGTCAGAAATATAGATCAGTCTATAGTCAGAACTATAGATTAGTCTATAGTCAGAACTATAGATCAGTCTAGAGTCTGAATATAGATTAGTCTATAGTCTAGACTATAGGTCAGTCTATAGTCAGCACCTTAGATAATATAGTCAGGACTATAGATCAGTCTATAGTCAGGAGTACAGATCAGTCTATAGTCTGAATTATAGATCAGTCTATAGTATGGATATAGATTAGTCTATAGATCAGTATATAGGCAACACCATAAATAAGATGGTCAGGATTATTGATTAGACTATTGTCAGGACTATAGATCAGTCTATAGTCTGGACTATAGATCAGTCTATAGTCTGGACTATAGATCAGTCTATAGTCTGGACTATAGATCAGTCTATAGTCTGGACTATAGATCTGTGTATAGTCTGGACTATAGATCAGAGCATTGTCTGGACTATAGATCAGATTATTGTCTGGACTATATTTCCGTCTAAAGTCTGCACTATA
This sequence comes from Lucilia sericata, assembly GCF_015586225.1. Classification (NCBI taxonomy): domain Eukaryota; kingdom Metazoa; phylum Arthropoda; class Insecta; order Diptera; family Calliphoridae; genus Lucilia; species Lucilia sericata. The sequence continues at coordinate 417,798 of NW_023994219.1, read as the reverse complement.
GATCAGTCTAAAGTCTGGACTATAGATCAGTCTATAGTCTGGAATATAGATCAGTCTATAGTCTGAACTATAGATCAGTCTAAAGTCTAGACTATAGATCAGTCTATAGTCTGGAATATAGATCAGTCTATAGTCTGAACTATAGATCAGTCTATAGTCTGAACTATAGATCAGTCTATAGTCAGAATTATAGATCAGTCTATAGTCTGGATATAGATCAGTCTATAGTCTAGACTATAAGTCAGATAAGATAATAATAACCTTAGATAAGATAGTCAGGACTATAGATCAGTCTATAGTCAGGATTATTGATCAGTATATAGTCAGAACTATAGATCAGTCTATAGTCTGGGCTATAGATCAGTCTATAGTCAGCACTATAGATCAGTCTATAGTCAGAACCATAAATCAGTCTATAGTCTGGACTATAGATCAGTCTATAGTCAGCACTATAGATCAGTCTATAGTCAGAACTATAGATCAGTCTGTAGTCAGATCTATAGATCAGTCTATAGTCTGATATATAGATCAGTCTATAGTTTGGATATAGATCACTCTGTAGCCTGGACTATAGATTAGTTTATAGTCAGGACTATAGATCAATCTATAGTCTGGATAAAGATCAGTCTGTAGTCTGGACTATAGATTAGTTTAGTCAGAACTCTAGATCAGTATTTAATTATAGGTATTAATCTATAGTCTAGACTAAAGACTAAAGGCGTCAATGATCTTAGTTACGAAATAGTCTATAATGTATTAAAATCATTTGAAAGTCTAATTTAGCAAGGACTTTTTAGCTCAAGCTATAAGTTTATTTTAAGACTTAAATAGTAAGTTTAAAACCTCTCAAAATCCATTGCAAAATTAACACTACAAATTTGTATACTACGTTTTTAAATCTGTGAAGTGTCCATAAAAAACTAAAATTATCTTTTGTAATATAGTTTTCTAAGAAAACTTTAAACCAATTCGATTTCAATATTTTTTCAAACTCTATCTGCAATTGCAATTAAATCAAAAGACTAAGGACACACAATTTATAACTGTAAACTGCGTGTGTTAGGAAACCTATAATCAAGCTTAAAGAAATTTAAATTTATCAAATCATGGTTAAAAAATTATCAGTTGAAAAAATCTTTAGTAATTAATTAACATTTCAAAAAGTTTACTTTTTTAGTCTCCCAGTAACACCCTATATTGAACATATTTTTCGTTACCTTTCATTTTAGTTTTTTATAGTCAAATAAATAAATAGAAAAAGAAAATTTAGTTAACTTTTTTGCTTAAATGTTTATGGTCATTTATAACACCCCATAGAGTTTTTTTCTTTTTTTTCCAGTCGGTTGACAAATAACAAGTTAAAATTGGTAACAGTTAATAGAGTTAAAAGTGTAAAAAAGCTGATGGAAAATTTAAAGAAAAAAGCAATGGCGGCAACTGTATTATAAATTAAGCAATATTTTCCGCATTTTTGATAGCATGCTGAGGTTTTAGTGGCAGGAGTTTTTCGATTTCTTTATTTTTTCATTTGAAGGTTTACAAATTTATGTTCATAAATTGTTAAATTTAGCTGGTGTTGAAGGAGATTGTCATAAATGGAAATATTTTGTTAGAAAATGTAGAGCAGACTATAGACTGCTCTATTGTTAAGGCTATAGGTAACTCTACAGTCCATATGAGAGGCTACTTTATAATTTAGACTGTAGGTTACTCTGCGGACTATAGATCAGTCAATAGTCTGGATTATAGATCAGCGAATAGCCTGGTATGTAGATCACTCAATGGAGTATAGATGAGTATTTAGACTAGTCAATGGTCTGAACTAAAGATCAGTTTATAATTTGAACTATAGATTCAGATCAGATCAGATTTGAACCATAAAAAATACTATTGTCTGGGATATTAGATCAGTCTATAGTCTGGACTGTAGATCAGTCTATAGTCTGGACTATAGATCAGTCTATAGTCTGGACTGTAGATCAGTCTATATTCTGGACTATAGATCAGTCTATAGTCTGGACTGTAGATCAGTCTATATTCTGGACTATAGACTGATCTATAGTCCAGGCTATAGATCAGTATATATTCTGGACTATAGATCAGTCTATTATCTAGACTATAGATCAGTCTATATTTTGGACTATAGATCAGTGTATAGTCTGGACTATAGATCAGTGTATAGTCTGGACTATAGATCAGTGTATAGTATGGACTATAGATCAGTGTATAGTCTGGACTATAGATCAGACTATAGTCTGGACTATAGATCAGTCCATAGTCTGAACTATAGATCAGTCTATAGTCTGGACTATACATCAGTCCACAGTCTGAACTATAGATCAGTCTATAGTCTGGACTATAGATCAGTCTATAGTCTGGACTATAGATCAGTCTATAGTCTGGACTATAGATCAGTCTATAGTCTGGACTATAGATCAGTCTATAGTCTGGACTATAGATCAGTCTATAGATCAGTCTATAGTCTGGACTATAGATCAGTCTATAGTCTGGACTATAGATCAGTCTATAGTCTGGACTATAGATCAGTCTATAGTCTGGACTATAGATCAGTCTATAATCTGGACTATAGATCAGTCTATAGTCTGGACTATAGATCAGTCTATAGTCTGGACTATAGTTCAGACCATAGTTTGAACTATAGATCAGTGTATAGTCTGGACTATAGATCAGTCTATAGTCTGGACTATAGATCATACTATAGTCTGGATTATAGACCAGTCTATAGTATCGACTATTGATAAGTCTATAGTCTGGACTAAAGATCAGTCTATAGTCTGGATTACAGATCAGTCTATAGTCTGGACTATAGATCAGTCTATAGTCTGTACTATAGATCAGTCTGGATTATAGATCAGTCTATATTCTGGACTATAGATCAGTCTATAGTCTGGACTATAGATCAGTCAATAGTCTGGACTATATATCAGTCTATAGACTGGACTATAGATCAGTCTATAGTCTGGACTATAGATCAGTCTATAGCCTGGAATATAGATCAGTCTATAGTCTGAACTATAGATCAGTCTATAGTCTGGACTATAGATCAGTCTATAGTCTGGACTATACATCAGTCTATAGTCTGGACTATAGATCAGTCTATAGTCTGAACTATAGATCAGTCTATAGTCTGGACTATAGATCAGTCTATAGCCTGGAATATAGATCAGTCTATAGTCTGGACTATAGATCAGTGTATAATCTGGGCTGTAGATCAGTCTATAGTCTGACCTATAGAGTAGGTATAATATGAGATCAGTGTTGCCTACTTTAAGCAAATCCCCCAAAAAGTCATAAATCATGTTAAAAAAAAACTCAAAATTTTCAGATAACTGTCAAAAACGAAGAGATTTTCCTTGACTTCTACACATTTAATTAATTATTAAATAATAAAGCTTCCGTTTTTACTCTTCCCGCCAAACAATAGAAACGTTATTTAACGCCGCAAATAAGATAAAAAAACAAACAATAAAACTTCCTCCTGAAATCATGTTACAGTTTGCTTAATCATGTTTTATTCATAAAGGAAAAAAAGAAAAATCATAAATAATATTGCAGTCAGAAATATTTTTTCTTACAAAATTATTAATAATATTATGCCAACAAAAAAGGTCTTATACATAAAACCCCAAATGAATTTTTATTAATTAATAAATAAATAAAATTTGTTGCTTAACTGAATAAACAACAGGCCACCCAAAATAACCTTTTTTCTGAAGACTAGAGGACAAGTGAGTAAATTTTGAAAACTGCAAATTTTCAGAGCTTACAGTTTCGCCTTTCAGTTTAAACTAGTCATTAATTTTTATAATTTTTTTCTTAGGGTCCCCTGCTGTGTCTATAACTGTCATTTATATTTGCTAAAAATAATAACTTAATTTTATATTTTTTTTGTTTATTTAATATTTATAATAATTTATTTATATATTTTAATTAATTTATGCGTATGTATTTCATGTTTGCTTTTTTCTTGCAGGAGGGCAGTATTGGTCATGATATGGTGATAAAACCATTGCCTCATGACTTGTCACCTAATCAAAAGGAAACTTCACATCATGTGATATTTAAACGAGAAGTTGATACTTCAGAACATTTAAGTGATTTTGGTAAGTAGAGACAGAGAGAGAGAGAAAAAAATTATTGATCAGCATGTAGTCTTGACAATAGATCACTATATAGTCTTGACTATAGATCACTATATAGTCTTGATTATAGATTAGTCTATAGTCTTGACTATAGATTAGTCTATAGTCTTGACCATAGATTAGCCTATAGTCTTGATTATAGATTAGTCTATAGTCTTGACTATAGATTAGTCTATTGTCTGGACTTATAGATTAGTCTACAATCTTGACTATAGATTAGTCTATTGTCTTGACTATACTTTAGTCTATTGTCTGGACTATAGATAAGTCTATAGTCTTGACTATAGATTAGCCTATAGTCTTGACTATAGATTAGTCTATAGTCTTGACTATAGATTAGCCTATAGTCTTGACTATAGATTAGTCTATAGTCTTGACTATAGATTAGCCAATAGTCTTGACTATACATTAGTTTATAGTCTTGCCAATAGATTAGTCTATTGCCTTGACTATAGATTAGTCAATAGTTTTGACTATAAATTAGTATGTAGTCTTGATTATATTAGTCTAAAGTCTTGATTACTATATAGTCTTGATTATAGATTAGTCTATAGTCTTGACTATAGATTAGTCTATAGTCTTGCTATAGATTAGTCTATAGTCTTGGCTATAGATTAGTCTATAGTCTTGACTATAGATAAGTCTATAGTCTTAACTATAGATTAGCCTATAGTCTTGACTATAGATTAGTCTATAGTCTTGACTATGGATTAGTCTATAGTCTTGACTATACATGAGTCCATAGTCTTGACTATAGATTAGTCCATAGTCTTGACTATAGTTCAGTCTATAATCTTGACAATAGATCAGTCTATAATCTTGAGAATAGATCAGTCTATAGCCTTGACTATATATCAGTCTATAGTCTTGACAATAGATCACCTTATAGTGTTGACTACAGATCACTCTATAGTCTGGACTGTAGATCACTCTATAGTCTGGAATATAGATCACTCTATAGTCTGGACTATAGATCTCTATATTCTGGACTATAGATCACTCTATATTCTGGACTTTAGATCACTCTATAGTCTGGACTATAGATCACTCTATAGTCTGGACTATAGATCAGACTATAGTCTGGACTATAGATCAGACTATAGTATGGACTATAGATCAAACTATAGTCTGGACTATAGATCACTCTATAGTGTGGACTATAGATCACTCTATAGTGTGGACTATAGATCACTCTATAGTGTGGACTATAGAGCACTCTATAGTGTGGACTATAGATCACTCTATAGTCTGGACTATAGATCACTCTATAGTCTTGACTATAGATCACTCTATAGTGTGGACTATAGATTACTCTATAGTCTGGACTATAGATCAGTCTATAGTCTGGACTATAAAATAGATCACTCTATAGTCTTGACTATAGATCAGGCTATAGTCTGGACTATAGATCAGACTATAGTCTGGACTATAGATCAGACTATAGTCTGGACAATAGATCACTCTCTAGTCTGGACTATAGATCACTCTCTAGTCTGGACTATAGATCACTCTATAGTCTGGACTATAGATCACTCTATAGTCTGGACTATAGATCATTCTATAGTCTTGACTATAGATCAGTCTTTAGTCTTGACCATGATCATTCTACAGTCTTGACTATAGATCACTTTATTGTCTTGACAAAAGATCACTCCATAGACTTGACTATAGATCACTCTACAGTACAGATCACTCTATAGGTATTTCCTTTAAAATTTTGGATAAATCAAACGGAAATACCAGACATTTCCTTTACATTATACACACACTCAAACTTCTGGCAACCTCCAGTTTATATTGCGGTCAAAATTGTTGGTGACCAACAACAGGCGACAAGCGGACAATTAAAGTTAAAGTAAAAACATTAAAAATTCTATTGATTTTATTAAACTTCCAAAAAAATAAACCAAAAACCGGACAGTTAGTCTCCTGTGGTTTAATAAATTTAAGGCGTCTTCCTTAGCAAACTGCAGCGAAAATAAACGATATTAAATGAATTCTTAAAATATTTCCCCAAAAGCATTTAATTTAAAAATAATTAATTTATTGATTACATTAAAAACTTCAGTAGCACCTCATTAAAACTGTATATTTCCATTAAAAATGTCAATTAAATAAAAATTTTTAAATATAAATTTAATAAAATATAGGTTTTTTAAAACAGAGACAAGCCTTCCTTCACATAACAGAGATTTTGGTAAAAATTTTATAAAAATAAAATATTTTTTTCAGCAACAAGTTGATTGACCCTTTTTTTAACTGAAGGTTTTATTTGCATTTAAAATTATTATTTAAAAATTAATTTTTTTATAAAAAACTCTTTATTTAAAAACTTAACATTTATGGTTTTCTTAAGATTATTTTTATGTTTTTATTTAATAATCTAGACAGGAAATACTAAAAAAAAAAGTTTAGCTCGGCTTAGTCACGTAAATCTAAGGATTTTATACAGATTGATGGCATTTTAAGCAGAAATAAATATTTAAAAAAATAAAAATAAACCATAAAAAGTTATTAACATAAAGATTTATACAAAAGCTGTTATTAACAACTAAAGATGAAACCTTTACTTTTTTTAATTAGGGAGCAAAAAACCCATAAAAATCTGGATATAAAAAAAATTTACAAAAGTTTTGAAAACCTACTAAAAGCTGTAATAAATAGTTTAAAAAAATTAACATATTTATAACAATTTGTTTGTTGTAAATTAAATCTTAAAGAACTTTTTTGGTTTTTAAATAGGGCAACCGGACGCTTAAATAGACATTTTAATTATTTTGTTTATGACAGTTTAACCATTCAACCTCCTCTTCCTATTAGATCGTTTTGTAAAGATAATATTTATATTCTTTAAAAAGATTTATTTCATTAATTAATGCTTCTAAATATTTGCTTAGATCAGCAAATTTTGAAAAAAAGTTCCCAGCATATGTGTTGAGAATTATAATTTGCTTTTAATCAGCCCATAGGCTTTAATTTATGTAGTTTTTTAGTTAATTTTATTACACATTTAAATGGCTTTTTAAAAAACAAGGTTTTCAAAAGACGAATTGTAGGAAGCTAGTGATATGATAGAGATTAAGAAAATGTACCCAAAAACTAAAACAATTTGCTATAAAATTCAGTAAAAGTTTAGGCCACTCAGTAGTCTTTAGTCTGAACTATAGATCTGTCTATAGTCTTGACTATAGTCCAGTCTATACTCTCGGCTATAGATCAGTCTATAGTCTGGACTACAGAGCAGTATATAGTCTTAACTACAGACAATTCTAAATTCTTGACTATAGATATAACAGATCCGTCTAACAGTCTATAGTCTTGACTATAAATCAGTCTATAATCTTACCTATAGATCAGTCTATAGTCTTACCTATAGATCAGTCTTATTCTTGACTATAGATAAGACTATAGACTTTATTACAGATCCGTCCGAAGTCCTTTATTTAGATCAGTCTATAATACAGACCTGTCTATAGTCATGACTATAAATCAGTCTATAGTCTGTCTATACCTGTAGATCTGTCTATAGTCTTACCTATAGATCAGTCTTATTCTTGACTATAGATCAGTCTATAGTCTTAACTATATATTAGACTATAGTCTTTACCATAGATCAGTCTATAAACTTTACTACAGATCCGTCTAAAGTCTTGTATTTAGATCAGACTTTAGCCTTCTCTATAGATCAGTCTAAAGTCTTGATCAGTATATAATCTTTACTACAGAAACGTTTAAAGTCTTGGTTATAGATCACTCTATTGTCTTGCCTACAGATCAGTCTATAGTCTTAACTACAAATATATCAGTCTATAGTATTTACTATAGATCAGCCTGAAGTCTTGAATATAAAACGGACCATTCTATGGTCTTTAGTACAAATCAGTCCAAAGTCTTGAATATAGACCAGTATTAACTACAGATAAATCAGTCAATAGTCTTGACTAAAGATCGGTCTATAGTCTAGACTATAGATCAGTCTATAGTCCTGACTATAGATCAGTCTATAGTCTTGACTATAGATCAGTCTATAGTCTTGACTATAGATCAGTCTATAGTCTTGACTATAGTCTTGAATATAGATCAGTCTATAGTCTTGACTATAGGCCAGTCTGTAGTCTTGACTATAGATCAGTCTATAGTCTTGACAATAGATCAGTCTATATTCTCGACTATAGGTCAGTCTATAGTATTGACTATAGATCAGTCTATATTCTTGACTATAGATCAGTCTATAGTCTTGACTATAGATCAGTCTATAGTCTTGACTATAGATCAGTCTATAGTCTTGACTATAGATCAGTCTATAGTCTTTACTATAGATCAGTCTATAGTCTTGACTATAGATCAGTCTATAGTCTTTACTATAGATCAGTCTATAGTCTTGACTATAGAGTAGTCTATAGTCTAGACTATAGGTCAGTCTATAGTCAGTCTAGGTCAGTCTATAGTATTGACTATAGGTCAGTCTATAGTATTGACTATAGATAAGTCTATAGTCTCGACTATAGGTCAGTCTATAGTACTGACTATAGATCAGTCTATAGATCAGTCTATAGTCTTGACTATAGGTCAGTCTATAGTATTGTATATAGGTCAGTCTATAGTCTTGACTATAGATCAGTCTATAGTCTTGACTATAGATCAGTCTATAGTCTTGACTATAGATCAGTCTATAGTCTTAACTATAGATCAGTCTATAGTCTTGACTATAGATCAGTCTATAGTCTTGACTATAGATCAGTCTATAGTCATGACTATAGATCAGTCTATAGTCTTGACTATAGATCAGTCTATAGTCTTGACTATAGGTCAGTCTGTAGTCTTGACTATAGAAAGTCTTGGCTATCTATCACTCTACAGATCAGTCAGTACTATAGATCAGTCAATAGTCTTCACTAAATATCAATATATAATCTCAACTATTGCTGAGTCTATATTCTTGATCACAGATCAATCTCTAGTCTTGTCTAAAAATCTATAGTCTTGACTATAGATCAAGCTATATTCTTGACTATTTATCAATCTATAGTCTTTAGTGTAGATCAGTCTATAGTCTTGACTACAGATCATTCTCTATTCTTGACTATAGATTAGTCTATAGTCCAGACTATAGATCAGTCTATTGCCTTGACTATAGATCAGTCTATAATCTTGATCACTCTATAGCCTGACCTATAGATCAGACTATGGTCTTTACTAAATATCATTCTATAGATCACTTTTTTTATCATGACTGAAGATCACTCTCTGCACACTTTTTAAATATAAAACAATAAATCAAATATATTTTAGCATATTTTTTTTTTAATAATTTGCATTTACATTTACAAGCCGCTTTACACGCGTTAACATTTCATTAAACTTTTGAAAGAAAAAAATTTACATGCCAACATGCGTCAGCATTTTGACGCATTTCTCAAAAACGCCTGGAAACAAAAAGTCTGAATAAAAGATTTTTTTTTGCAAATGGGTCATAAATAAATGTTTACAAAAGAAAAGTTTTATATTAGTTTTTATTGTCCTCTTTAAGAAATTTTGCGCTGATTAATACGTCATTTGGGTTGAATTTTTAAATAGAAAGAAATTAACATAAATTAACATTTTGAAAAAAAAAAATGGTTGCTGTTAGAGAAACCAATCATAAGAATGGGGGTAATTTTGTAAAACTTTTACAAAATTCTATTAGCAAAAATTAAAGAGAAAATGAATGAAATTTATATAGAGGAGTTGCCAACCAAATGTAGTTCAAGTGGAGAGTTGCCAACTAAGTTTTGTTTAAAGAAAGTGTTGCCAACTTAAAAGTGCTTTAAATATTTAGTATTATTAATATAATTTTAAGATTTTATGGAATTATTAAAGAACTTCTTTTTCTTTTTTAACTTTCCAGCCTTCATGGAACCCGATGATGTTGCCACTAGTGAAAAATTAGAAAAATTACAAAATCGCCACAAAAGATCTGCTCATCGTACCACCCTGGAAGATATAGAACTAGAAGAGGAACAACTTGAAGCCGATGATGGTCTAGAGGAAAATGAATTTGCGGATCATAAACGGGCCAAGCGGCAAGCTCCCTATATAATATATCCAGAAATTTTAGTAATTGTAGACTATGATGGCTATCGTCTGCATGGTGGTGATAATTTGCAGGTAATTGTCCAAAAAAAAAGACACCAAATTTCAAACAAAAATTAAAACTTAAACTACAAATCAACTGCAATGCATGACATGATTGTTGATAGATTACCAGGCCGTTACCACGACAGACACTCCTATCTTTAAGAAAAAAATAGGTGTGATTTGAAATTTATATGATTCTTAAGACATTAAATAACAACTTGATTTATTTATTTGTAGAAAAATTCTTAATAATTTATTTTATAAAAATATTTTAAATTTGTCAAAAGCTTAACTCTTCTTTAAAAAGTGTGTTATTTTAATAAATGTTTTATTTTGTCAAATTTTTAATTAAATTTTAAAGAACGTGTTTATTTTAAATAATTTATTAACAACAATCTTCATGCCGCCTTTTTTATTTGAAAAGTTTTTTTTTAAGTTTCTAGATATTTAAAGTCTGACTAATTTATTCTTGTTAAATTTTAAGGTGAAACGTTATTTCATCTCTTTCTGGAATGGTGTTGATTTGAGATATCGTTTACTCAAAGGTCCTAGAATACGCATCAGTATAGCTGGCATTATTATATCAAGAGTGAGTATTTCAAACAATTTTCCTTTAATTATATGTAAGAAGTTATAAACAAGCTGGACTATGGACGAAACTATAAGGTCTGGACTATAGACCCAACTATAGCGTGGACTATAGACTACGCTATAATATAGACTGCGTACTACTCTACAGTCTGGAGTATAGAATGATCTATATTATAGATTTGACTATAGACTAGACTATAGACTAGAGTATAGGTTATAGTATAGACTATAGACTAGAATATACTCGGGACTATAGACTAGACTATACTCGGGACTATAGACTAGACAATACTCGGGACTATAGACTAGAATATACTCGGGACTATAGACTAGACTATAGTCGGGACTATAGACCAGAGTATAGTCAGGACTATAGTCTAGTCGGGACTATAGACTAGACTATAGTCGGGACTATAGACTAGACTATAGTCGGGACTATAGACTAGACTATAGTCGGGACTATAGACTAGACTATAGTCGGGACTATAGACTAGACTATAGTCGGGACTATAGTCGGGACTATAGTCGGGACTATAGACTGGACTAGACTATAGTCGGGACTATAGACTGGACTAGACTATAGTCGGGACTATAGACTAGACTATAGTCGGGACTATAGACTAGACTAGACTATAGTCGGAACTATAGACTAGACTATAGTCGGGACTATAGACTAGACTATAGTCGGGACTATAGACTAGACTATAGTCGGGACTATAGACTAGACTATAGTCGGGACTATAGACTAGACTATAGTCGGGACTATAGACTAGACTATTATCGGGACTATAGACTAGACTATAGTCGGGACTATAGACTATAGTCGGGACTATAGACTAGACTATAATCGGGACTATAGACTAGACTATAGTTGGAACTATAGACTAGACTATAGTTGGGACTATAGACTAGACTATAGCCGCGACTATGGACTAGACTATAGTCGGGACTATAGACTAGACCGTAGACTAGACTTTAGACGGGACTATAGTCGGGATTATAGATTAGACTATAGTTGGGACTATAGACTAAACTATAGAGTAGACTATAGTCGGGACTATAGACTAGACTATAGACTAAACTATAGTCGGGACTATAGACTAGCTATAGTCGGGACTATAGACTAGACTATAGTCTGGACTAGACTAGCAATAGTCGGGACTAGACTAGACTAGTCGGGACTATAGACTAGACTATAGTCGGGACTATAGACTAGACTATAGTCGGGACTATAGACTAGACTATAGTCGGGACTATAGACTAGACTATAGTCGGGACTATAGACTAGACTATAGTCGGGACTATAGACTAGACTATAGTCGGGACTATAGACTAGACTATAGTCGGGACTATAGACTAGACTATAGTCGGGACTATAGACTAGACTATAGTCGGGACTATAGACTAGACTATAGTCGGGACTATAGACTAGACTATAGTCGGGACTATAGACTAGACTATAGTCGGGACTATAGACTAGACTATAGTCGGGACTATAGACTAGACTATAGTCGGGACTATAGACTAGACTATAGTCGGGACTATAGACTAACCTATAGTCGGGACTATAGACTAGACTATAGTCGGGACTATAGACTAGACTATAGTCGGGACTATAGACTAGACTATCGTCGGAACTATAGACTAGACTATAGTCGGGACTATAGACTTAACTATAGAGTAGACTATAGTCGGGACTATAGACTAGACTATAGTCGGGACTATAGACTAAACCATAGAGTAGACTATAGTCGGGACTATAGACTAGACTATAGTCGGGACTATAGACTAGACTATAGAGTAGACTATAGTCGGGACTATAGACTAGACTTTAGTCGGGACTATAGACTAGACTATAGTCGGGACTATAGACTAGACTATAGTCGGGACTATAGACTAGACTATAGTCGGGACTATAGACTAGACTATAGTCGGGACTATAGACTAGACTATAGTCGGGACTATAGACTAGACTATAGTCGGGACTATAGTCGGGACTATAGACTAGACTATAGTCGGGACTATAGACTAGACTATAGTCGGGACTATAGACTAGACTATAGTCGGGACTATAGACTAGACTATAGTCGGGACTATAGACTAGACTATAGTCGGGACTATAGACTAGACTATAGTCGGGACTATAGACTAGACTATAGTCGGGACTATAGACTAGACTATAGTCGGGACTATAGACTATAGTCGGGACTATAGACTATAGTCGGGACTATAGACTAGACTATAGTCGGGACTATAGACTAGACTATAGTCGGGACTATAGACTAGACTAGACTATAGACTATAGACTAGACTAGACTATAGACTAGACTATAGTCGGGACTATAGACTAGACTATAGTCGGGACTATAGACTAGACTATAGTCGGGACTATAGACTAGACTATAGTCGGGACTATAGACTAGACTATAGTCGGAACTATAGACTAGACTATAGTCGGGACTATAGACTTACTATAGAGTAGACTATAGTCGGGACTATAGACTAGACTATAGTCGGGACTATAGACTAAACTATAGAGTAGACTATAGTCGGGACTATAGACTAGACTATAGTCGGGACTATAGACTAGACTATAGTCGGGACTATAGACTAAACTATAGAGTAGACTATAGTCGGGACTATAGACTAGACTATAGTCGGGACTATAGACTAGACTATAGTCGGGACTATAGACTAGACTATAGTCGGGACTATAGACTAGACTATAGTCGGGACTATAGATTAGACTATAGTCGGGACTATAGATTAGACTATAGTCGGGACTATAGACTAGACTATAGTCGGGACTAAAGATTAGACTATAGTCGGGACTATAGACTAGACTATAGTCGGGACTATAGACTAGACTATAGTCGGGACTATAGACTAGACTATAGTCGGGACTATAGACTAGACTATAGTCGGGACTATAGACTAGACTATAGTCGGGACTATAGACTACTAGTCGGACTATAGACTAGTCGGGACTATAGACTAGACTATAATTGGGACTATAGACTAGACTATAGTCGGGACTATAGACTAGACTATAGTCGGGACTATAGACTAGACTATAGTCGGGACTATAGACTAGACTATAATTGGGACTATAGACTAGACTATAATTGGGACTATAGACTAGACTATAATTGGGACTATAGACTAGACTATAGTTGGGACTATAGACAAGTCTAAACTATAGACTAAACAATAATCCGAACTCTACACCAGACTATAAACTGCGATATAGACTGGACTATACTTTGGACTTTAGTCTAGTGTGAGTGTTAGTCTTAATGTTATGGAATCTGGTGTGTAATCTGGTTTACAGTCTATCTATCATCTAGCATGGACTATAGTTTGAGCATTAGTATGGTCTGTAATCTAGTGTTTAGTCTATCTGCAGCCAGGTCAACAGTCTGTTCTATAGTCTGGAGTCTCTTTACTGATCAATAGTCTGGACTATATCCATGTAATAGAAATCCTTGAGCATTCAGATTTATCATATTTAAACCATATTTTCTTTAACTTGACTCAACCAAGTCCTCTTTTGCCAATTTATTGACCATGACTAAAGACCATAAAGCAAAAAATTCTTACTATTTTTTTGTAATATTCTTAAACTCAATAAAAAAAAAAACAACAACTTTATCCAAATAATACTTGGTCATCAAAAAAAAATAATAATATTAAAAAGCAGTAAACCATGAAAGTCATATAAGTCTCGTAAAAAAACAACAAAAATAACAATATTTATTGAAGGTCTTAGTGGGAAAATCAATGCAAACATAATTAAACTTTAAAATGGCATGACATAAGACACAAAAATATAATTTTCCAAACAGTAGATAGATAATCTAAAATAACTGGGTATAGCTACTAAAATAAGGTTTATTTTTAAAAGATAAGAAAACTTAAAATAAAATCATTAGGTCATTAGGTAAGCAATAAATTTAACAATAATTTCCTTAATTATAGAAAATATATAGTTTTATTTAAAGTTTTTTGCTTTGTTAGTTAGGTTTTACTTAGTATCTGATATTAGTTAAGATTATCATTCTTAAGAGTGTTGAAAAGCTAAAACTAGTTTTAGTTTTTATACTCTAATTTGTTAGCTTTAAGTGTTAATAAAACCATTAAGCAATAATTTTAATTGTTGCTATTTTTTTTTTTGCTTTGAAATTCTTGAAATGTTTCTATAAGGAGTTTTATGTTTGGAGATTGATTATGTTGGGTTTTTATTATAAATAAGTTGTTGAACATGTTTGTGTTAAAAAAACTAAATAATTAACATATTCAATTAATTTACGGTGGCAAATTTCTTTAAGTGTAGGAGAAAAAGAGAAGCTAGATCAGACAACAGCGGCGAATAGCTAAAAGTGTCGCCTGCCTGTAAGATTCTAGGAAAATTTGCAAAAAGTTTCTTAGAATTTAGTTAGTTTAGTTGTAGTTAAGTTAGTTAGTTAGTTAGTTAGTTCAGTTAGTTAGTTAGTTGTTAGTTAGTTAGTTAGTTAGTTAGTTAGTTGTAGTTAGTTAGTTAGTTAGTTAGTATTAGTTTAGTTGCGTTAGTTAGTCTAGTTCGTTAAGTTAGTTAGTTATTAGTTAGTTAAGTTAGTTCAGTTAGTTACTTAGTTAGTTAGTTAGTTAGTTAGTTGTTAGTTTAGTGTAGTTAGTAGTTAGTTAGTTCGTTAGTTCGTGTAGTTAGTTTAGATTAGTTAGTTTAGTTAGTTCGTTCGTTCGGTTCGTTCGTTCGTTCGTTCGTTCGTTCGTTCGATTCGTTCGTTCGTTCGTCGTTCGTTCGTTCGTTCGTTCGTTCGTTCGTTCGTTACGTTCGTTCGTTCGTTCGTTCGTTCGTGTTCGTTCGTCTTCGTTCGTTCAGTCGTTCGTTCGTTCGTTTCGTTCGTTCGTTCGTTCGTTCGTCGTTCGTTCGTTTAGTCGTTCGTTCGTTCGTTCGTTTCGTTCGTTCGTTTCGTTCGTTCGTTTCGGTTTTCGTTCGATCGTTCGTTCGTTCGTTCGTTCGTTCGTTCGTTCGTTCGTTCGTTTCGTTCGTTCGTTCGTTCGTTCGTTCGTTCGTTCGTTCGTTCGTTCGTTCGTTCGTTCGTTCGTTGTCGTTCGATTCGTTCGTTCGTTCGTTCGTTCGTTCGTTCGTTCGTTCGTTCGTTCGTTCGTTCGTTCTTCGTTCGTTCGTTCGTTCGTTCGTTCGTTCGTTCGTTCGTTCGTTCGTTCGTTCGTTCGTTCGTTCGTTCGTTCGTTCGTTCGTTCGTTCGTTCGTTCGTTCGTTCGTTCGTTCGTTCTGTTCGTTCGTTCGTTCGTTCGTTTCGTTCGTTCGTTCGTTCGTTCGTTCGTTCGTTCGTTCGTTCGTTCGTTCGTTCGTTCGTTCGTTCGTTCGTTCGTTCGTTCGTTCGTTCGTTCGTTCGTTCGTTCGTTCGTTCGTTCGTTCGTTCGTTCGTTCGTTCGTTCGTTCGTTCGTTCGTTCGTTCGTTCGTTCGTTCTTCGTTCTTCGTTTTGTTCGTTCGTTCGTTCGTTCGTTCGTTCGTTCGTTCGTTCGTTCGTTCGTTCGTTCGTTCGTTCGTTCGTTCGTTCTCGTTCGTTCGTTTCGTTCGTTCGTTCGTTCGTTCGTTCTTCGTTCGTTTTCGTTCGTTCGTTCGTTCGTTCGTTCGTTCGTTCGTTCGTTCGTTCGTTGTTCGTTTCGTTCGTTTCGTTCGTTCGTTCGTTCGTTCGTTCGTTCGTTCGTTTCGTTCGTTCGTTCGTTCGTTCGTTTTCGTTCGTTCGTTCGTTCGTTCGTTTCGTTCGTTCGTTCGTTCGTTCGTTCGTTCGTTCGTTCGTTCGTTCGTGTTTGTTCGTCCCTTCGTTCCTTCCGTTCTTTGTCCTTTGCGCTTTTTCCTTCTCCTTGGCTGCCGTTCTTCTTCTCGCCGTCGCCCTTCTCTTTTGCGCGTCTTTGCTCTTTCCTACATATCCGTTACGTTTCCAGTAACCGATACTTAAGATTAAAGAATTTTTATGATAAAACATTTAAATGACATGTGTAAATTAGCTGCTCAGCTTAAGAAAAACATGCAAATTCAACTACTCATAAGATTTCTAAATAAATTGTAATAAAACTTAACATGGTGTTAATACAACAACGCCAACTTTAATTAACTCCAAGTCATTTCTTTATGAAAATACAGAAACCTAAGAACTACCGCTTTTAAACTAGGTTAAACATAATATTTCTATAATATTCATTCTAATCTTTTAGGCTGAACAAATATTAACAGAATTCGTTTTTTTCCCACTTTTAATTTACACACACCTTCCTTGAATTTATTTATAAAACAAACGTTAAGTTTAAGTTAAACCCCAACGACCGGTTTCCTTTCTAAACATGAGACATATTAAAATAGTTTTAAAAAAAATTTAACGCCAAACGACGACGCATTTGTAAAATTAAATAACAGCAAACATGAAATATCCAAAAATATATTTTTAAACAAACGGCCAAAAACAAAAAATCGACACACTCTGAAATTGTCGACTTCCTTAAGGTGGTGTTAAAAAATCATGATAACAAAAAAACTGTCTCGTTTGTTGTCTGGTATATTTAATATGTTTTAATTAAAAGCGAAATGTATTTTGAGTTTTCTAAAAAGATTTATTTACTTGAAATTATATCAGAGGTAACAACAACAAAAAACGCATAATTTTTAAAATTGATTTTTTTGTCACAATAATTTTTAGAGGGATACCCTACAAACTAGTATTATATATTGGGCTATAGCTCAATAATGGACAATAGCTCAGACTAGGCTGGACTGCATTCAGACTATAGACTAAACTATTGTCTATAGACTAGACTATAGTCCGGAGCATAAACTAGACTTAAGTCTGGACTATAACCTAGACTATAGTCTGACGATATTCTGGACTATAGAATGAACTGTATATCAAGCTATTGTCTGAGCTATAACTGAAGCTATTGTCCGGACTATAAACTATACTATAGTCTAGTCTATATGCAAGACTATAGCATGGACTATATACAAGATTAAAGATTGGAACACAGACTTCAGTCTAGACTATAGTCTTGACAATAGGCGAGACTGCTGTCTTGACTATAACCTAGGCTATAGTCCGGAAAATAGACGAGACTATAGTCTGGACTACAGACTAGACTATAGCCTAGACTATAGGCGAGAATATAGTTTGAACAATAGACGAGACTATAGTCTGAACTATAGACTGGCCTATAGACTACTATAGTCTGGATTATAGACTACTATAGTCTGGACTATAGACTACTATAGTCTGGACTATAGACTACTATAGTCTGGACTATAGACTACTATAGTCTGGACTATAGACTACTATAGTCTGGACTATAGACTACTATAGTCTGGACTATAGACTACTATAGTCTGGACTATAGACTACTATAGTCTGGACTATAGCTTACTATAGTCTGGACTATAGACTACTATAGTCTGGACTATAGACTACTATAGTCTGGACTATAGACTACTATAGTCTGGACTATAGACTACTATAGTCTGGACTATAGACTACTATAGTCTATAGTCTTGACTATAGGTTAGACTAAAGTCTTGACTATAGATTAGTCTATAGTCTTGACTATAGATTAGTCTATAGTCTTGACTATAGATTAGTCTATAGTCTTGACTATAGATTAGTCTATAGTCTTGACTATAGATTAGTCTATAGTCTTGACTATAGATTAGTCTATAGTCTTGAATATAGATCAATATATAGTTCTGACTAAAGATTGATAGTCAAGATAATAGATTAATCTATAGTCAAGGCTATAGATCGATCTATCGTGAAGACTATTGACTGATCTATAGTCTTGACTATAGACCAACCTACAGTCTTGACTACAGATCAAACTATAGTCTTGACAATAGATCAATCTATAGTCTTCACTACAGGTCAATCTAAGAATACTATAGTCTAGACTAAAGACTACTATAGACTAGACTATAGTCTGGACTATAGACTATACTATAGTCTGGACTAATGACTATACTATAGTCTGGACTATAGTCTATACTATAGTCTGGACTATAGTCTGGACTATAGTATAGACTATAGTCCAGACTATAGACTATACTATAGATTGGACTGCAGACTATACTATAGTCTATACAATAGACTAGACTGTAGTCTGAACTATAGACTGGTCTATAGACTACACTTTAGTCTGGTCCATAGGCTAGGCTATAGACAGAACTATAGACTACCAATAATTTTTAAACTCTTTTAACTATTTCGAACCTTCAAACGCAGTAAAGTTATCCTCCTAATCAGGGTGCAACTTTGTTAACTAGATCCCGATCTTTTCCCTTACAGCTAAACCTGATCTGCACTTTTGAATCTTACGATCATGACAAATATTGAATCTCGCCTTAAGTTTTACGTAATCTTAAAAATACCGTTAAAAGTCAGTGGCAAATCTTCTTCTGTAACAAGTTTTATAAGATTATTATTCATGATCTATTCAGTTCAAATTTTAATAGATGATCTTGTAAAAAATCTCTATGAAAATTATACCACAAAAGTTGAAACAATTATAAAATGATTTATTAAAGTTTTTTTTTGAAACTTAATGTGAAAGGTCTTGTTAAAAGAATGATTAAACATATGACATAAAGTCAGTTTTAGAAAAGAAACATCAATCATTCTTTCGACAAAAAACCATTATTATTAAACACTTGACTATGTAATGATACTCTTCATGGTTTGATAAACTCACGTTGCTGGCTGGCTGTTTGTCTAAAAACGTTTGTTAATTAAACGTTCAGCATTGTTTTTAGTTAAAAGTTAGTAAAAATTGATAACAAGTTTTACTAAATATGGTTAAAGAATATTGCTATAAAATGAAGGGTATTTAATGGTTGTGATTAAAGACAACTCCTTTAAAATTTATTAAAATTTTATAGATTTATTTACATTTACATTTTTAATAGCTTGTATGTTTGAATATTGAATATGCATGTTTTGGTTTTTCTAGCGATTTTTTTTTTTTTTTTTTTTTGCTTTTGCCTCAATCATAAATCTTTTAACTATTTCTCAAAATACTAAGAACTGTCAATTAAAGTTCAATTTACGCAATCAAATATTTTTTTTTTTTTTTGGGTTGTTTTGCAGCAGTGGTCAAAGTTTTAAAAATACTGTTAAGAACTAAGCCCACGCTGGGAAAATAGACACTAAAATCCCCCCCAAAAGATTTGAATAATATTAAGCAATTGTCAATTCGTGCAGTTTGTTTAGCCAGCAATGTTTTGACTTAAAAATTGCTACAATTTTTTTTCTGTAAACGATATCTAATGCGGAAAATTTCGTACATATATTACTTTTATTCAAAATAAGCATTATCTCTTATAAAAAACAGAAACAAATTTAACAAAATTACACAAAATTTTTATGTTCAAAAGTACTATTATTAGGACTTTCGCTTTTAAATACTTTTCTGTCTACAAACCCATTTTTTTGTTTTTGCAATTGTCATTTTGAAAAATGACCACCCACACTAGATAGACAAATAAATAACTAACCATACACCCACTGCTACCTAGTTTTTCCATCGAAAAAAAAAAAACTAACATGGTAACTATAACTCTGTCTATAGGGTCACAAGTATGCCAAAAACAAAAACAAACAACCGCAAAATATTGGCAACAATTCCCTTTTTGTGACTGCGAGACTGAGTCAAAGTCTAAAGTAAAATGTATAATATTTACATTTTATGATTTGCCATTACTAACACACAATAAGTGAGTGGACAACTGACTACCGGTTTATGGGATAATATTTAAATTTTTGTTGTAAAGCCGAAATGTTCAACCTTAGGGGCCTGGGCATAAAATAGTCAAGGTATGAAAAATATCTCGTTAGGTTGATCTCTTTAGAGATAGTCGAGAGATAGAAGAGACTAAAAGAGAGAGAGAGAGAAGAAGATTATAAAGATTACGTCCAGCCTAGTGAGAATTTGTAGTTCACACCCATTATAACCGGATTCACAAATGCAATAAGTTGTTATAAATTAACATTCGATAGATCAGAGAGATCGTTGAAGTAGGTCGACCCTAAAGTTCAGTTTCGATCCGTTTCTAGTGTTGGACAGTTAGAGAGAAGATGTACTACCATCTTCATACTCATTCTGACAACCTCTGCAGAAGTCATTATATAGAAGATCAATGCGTCTAGCATGGTTACCAAATTAGCAGAGACAGATAGATCGTTGAAGTAGGTCGACCCTTAAGTTCGGTTTCGATCCGTTTCTAGTGTTGGACAGTTAGAGAGAAGATGGACCACCATCTTCATACTCATTCTGACAACCTCTGCAGAAGTCATTATATAGAAGATCAATGCGTCTAGCATGGTTAGCAAATTAGCAGAGACCACTAATGATCGATACCAGATTACGTGGTTGTAGTCTATGAAGACCGAGGAGATAGGTAGTTCTACATAGGTCCATATGAGTCCTCAAAGCTCTAGCGATCGAGCAAGTGTACTAACTCGATCTACGGACCTAAGCATTGGATTAACGAATGTTTAGACAGATCATAGAGGCAATGGTACTCCACAGAACTAGTCTATTTCCAGTTCACTTAGCATGGTTCTCACCAAAGTGTAGGCAATGTTATTGCGATATGTAGTTCCGTGTCCTTTGACCTATAATAAGGGTAATGTTTGAACGTCTTTTCATCTCACTGAGAGACATGTGGCATTCATGGTCAGATGTTGAAAACACGTCAAAAAGCTTGATTATCGGTATAAATTCTGATATTTCTGTTAGATATTCGATAGTTAAAGTTAAACTGCAAGCCCTCATTTGCAGACTATATTCCTTCAAGTCTTGCAAGACATAAAGTACAAGTCTAGAAAGTCTCAGCAAGTTTGCATTCGCAGCTCTTTCTGCGTTCCATTTCAGAATAATCCGACAAGTTTTGCAAGACGTAAAAGTTCTAAGCATCCATCCAGAAGTCATAGGAATATATGTTGAAATACATCAATAAATCGTTCGATCTTTATGTCTAAGATGAACACCTTTAGGTCAGTTAACAGTTTTCACGAATATCTAAATGACCCCGGTTTTCAAAAGAGTACAAGTCTAGAAAGTCTCAGCAAGTTTGCATTACATTTCGTAGCTCTTTCTGCCAGTGAAAATATTCACCTTTCTGAAACACCTTAGTGCTCCGATACACAAACGTGTACAACTGTTAAACGTCTCGCCAAAAGTTCCAAAAGCCTAACCATTTATTGGATACGTATTTCTAATCTGATTTCTTAAGTGAAATGAGGTTTTCGGGTGAAGCTTAACAATCCTCATCACATAAGCTGCGTTCCGAACTTCCAATTTACTGAAATTGTGCCCGTACTCCATTAGGTCCAGTTACGATAGTTACTATTAAACCAACCTCAGACTTTCTATCACTAAGGGGACTTCACTCCATACGATTTTAGTAGTTCTATCCCCCTTTCATTATCCCATTTGGTTGATTTGTTTTAAATCCGCTATCGGTTCTGCTTTTGTAGGATTTACTGCTTCAAGTTTTCTATCCTTTAATAGATCTTTCGTTACTAGACGCGAGTGGCCTGGTACCCATAGCATACAGAGGTTACTAGCGGAAGAAAAGTTGGTTCTGAAAGCGCGTGTGTCATAAATGAAATGTGATTCCATTTCAGGAGGTTTTCACTGATCAGTATCTAACTGCCAGTTAGCCAGAAAAGTTATTTATTGCGTTCTATTACAAGTCATTTCAGGAACTTTACTCATCCTTTTCCAAAACTTTACCAACTCGTACTTTGGTTTAACTGTGTACATTAGAGATCTCCAAGATTCC
Source organism: Lucilia sericata (assembly GCF_015586225.1). NCBI lineage: Eukaryota > Metazoa > Arthropoda > Insecta > Diptera > Calliphoridae > Lucilia > Lucilia sericata. Next base: position 395,084 of record NW_023994219.1, on the reverse strand, counting down.
TTCTCTGCAAGGGAGGATACAGGCCATTGTTGCCCTTTATTTGAGCAAACCCATTCATGGCTTTCGTTCTAGTGTTCCAGTGTCTAATGAAATGTATCGGAAAGATACAGATAAAAAGCGATTGCTTGGGATGGTCTAGATTTCTTCTAGTTCGCAGCATAATTCGCAAATCATTATCATCATCTTTGATTGCTCGGAATCTCACATGTATTAGTTATGCAGTCAGTTATTTGGTACATAGTTCTTGGAATCTTTGCAGCTTAAGCTTTCGATAAATTCTCAATATTCTCCTTCTTCAACATTCTTTCTCTGGTATCGATGAAAGTCTCCTCTCGAACGTTCTATGAATTTTAATATGAAAGTCTGCCGAGATCATACCTTTGACTTGAACATCGTTCTTGGAATCTTTGGCTACTTAAGTTTCCGATACACTCTCAATATTCTCCTTCTTCACCATTCTTTCTCTGGTATCGATGAAAGTCTCCACTCGAACGTTCTATGAACTCTTAATATGAAAGTCTGCCGAGATTCATAACTTTGACTTAAACTTTAGTCATCAAGTTTGTTATTCAAAACATCGTTCTTGGAATCTTTGGCTACTTAAGTTTCCGATACACTCTCAATATCTTCCTACTTCGATATTCTTTCTCTGGAAGCGATGAAAGTTTCCACTGGAACGTTTTATGAACTCTTAATATGAAAGTCTGCCGAGATTCATTCCCTTGAAACTTTGTCATCAAGTTTGTTATTCTGTACATCGTTCTTGGAATCTTTCTCTGGAACGTTCTAGAACTCGAGATTTATACCTTTGACTTGAGCTTTATCATCTAGTTTGTTATTCGATACATTGTTCTTGGAATCTTTGCCAACTTAAGGTTCCAATAAATTCTCAATATTCTCCTTCTTCGACATTCTTTTTCCAGAACCGATGAAAGTCTCCATTCGAATGTTCTATAAACTCTTAATATGAAGGTCTGCCTAGATTAATACCTTAGACTTGAGCTTTATAATTTAATCTGTTATTCGGTTCATAGTTCTTGGAATCTTTGGCAACTTAAGTTTCTGATAAACTCCCAATATTCTCCTACTTCGATATTCTTTCTCTGGAACCGATGAAAACCTCTGCAGCATTCGTAAGAACTTTGATAGCTCGAACTTTCCACGAACTCTTAATTCGGGAAGGGTTTTATAATTCAGTCTATTATTCGATACATCGTTCTTGGAATCTTTGGAAACTTAAGCTTTCAAAAAACTCTCAATATTCATCTAGAAGTGATGAACGTCTCTACTGCGTTCTTAAGAACTTTGATAACTCGAACTTTCTATGACCTCTTAAGGTCTTCCGAGATTCTTCCCTTGTTGAAGCGCTGAGTTGTAGATAACTGAAAATCCCAGTTTAACCCAAAAATTCTTGGGCCCCCCTTAAATAAAACAAGGTTGTGTTAAGCAGCTGTTTTATAAAGAAATAAATTTGACATTTTCCCTGAAATTTATTAACTGTTAAATGTTGAATACCTTCACCTACATACATAAATAAATGTAATGCAATTGGCTCAGACAAAATACCTTAAGAATAGATATTTTTTGATTAAAATTTAACATTAAAATTCCTTAGATTAACTTAAAAGTAAAGAATTTATAACACAAAACGTTAAACCCCCCTTAACGCTTTAACTCTACATTAAAGCCCACTTCCTCATCGGTTTCTAAACCTATGTCAGCTATTAAAGCTTTCTTAGTTTTAGGATAACCCTCCATAATGGCATCCAACATATCGTTACACATACGTTTGCGCTTACGATAGGCCAAAGAGACATTTTCATATTTTGTAACGATTTTTTAACATCCTGAGAAGAAAGCTGTAAGAAATAAATTGTTAAATTAAAGAGAGAAATTATTATTTTTGAAATGATTACCTTATTTGGGTTTCTTGAGCCTGCAAACTTCTTAGCTTTTCATTTGTGTTCCTGATATCATCCAAAAGTTGATCTCTTTCCTCTTCCAAAGTAGCCAGACTTTTAACCTTATTTAAAGACTTCAACTTTGCTTCCAAATCGTTTAATTCTGATTCTTTGTTTTTGAGTATATTCTGAGCTTGTGAAAGCTTTTGTTTTAAAGTTTGCATTTGCTTTTTAAGCTAGAAATGAATTAAATTTTAAGAAATTAAGTAAATATTTCAAAAACTTTGATCTTACCTCTTGATTATTAACATTTTGTTTAGCATAATAGATTTTATGTTTGCCATAGGTTTTGGCCAACAAAATTTCCTTGCTAACCAATGAATCCAAAGCTCTGAAATCGTAAACATAATTCTAAATTTGAAAATTTCTAATTTAAGTAAAAAAATCCTTTACAAACTAACTTTTGTATGGCAGCTTTGCCCAATTCCTTGCCACATTTTTCCAACACCTCATTGACAGCATAAGGTCGATTCTGTCGCAGCATAAATTCCTGCACAGTTTTCAAAATCTCTGTTTTTGACATCTAAATTATTAAATATATTGTTTACTTCTCAGCTTAATGAATTAATTATATCTTCTTAATAAAAAAAAACTTTTATAATTATCTTACCGCTCACGTGTTTTCTGTCAAACATGTGTTCTTTTCCATGCTTTCATGTTAAAGTCTTATTAGCATATTTTTCTTAATAACGGTTATAGAACTTGTTAGGGCAATTTTTTAATAAACTAATTACGCTACATTTATTTAATATGCATAATATGGAGCAACAGAGTGTGATTGACAAATCTAAAATTAATGTTAATATAACAAGTGGCAACGCCTGGACCAGTATGATCTACATATTATAAATTTATTAAATGATTTATTTAAATAATTGTTAAATAAAAATAAAGTTAGTCTGGCACTAAAACAAGAGATTAGTTGGATGTGGAGAGAAGGAACTAAATAATTTGTTATTACAACAATATTTTACTAAATAATGGGTCTGTTAGTTTGACAGGTATAATTAATAAGAGTTAATAACGCACCAAACAAGCCTTGACCCGTGCCGCAGCCACGATATAGACTAAGAATGACGGAATTACAATGTAAAAAAAAAAACTGTCAAAACTTTAGTTAGTTAGTCAATCGGTCAGTTAAATAGGTTTTGAATTAGTTAGATAGATAGATAGATAGATAGATAGATAGATAGATAGATAGATAGATCGATAGATAGATAGATAGATCGATAGATAGATGATAGATAGTTAGCTAGATAGATAGATAGATAGATAGATCGATCGATAGATAGCTCGATAGCTAGATCGCTCGATCGCTCGATCGATCGCTCGCTCGCTAGCTCGCTCGCTCGCTCGCTCGATCGCTCTCGCTCGCTCGCTTCGCTCGCTCGCTCGCTTCGCTCGCTCGCTCTCGTGCTCGCTCGCTCGCTCGCTCGCTCGCTCGCTCGCTCGCTCGCTCGCTCGCTCGCTCGCTCGCTCGCTCGCTCGCTCGCTCGCTCGCTCGCTCGCGCTCGCTCGCTCGCTCGCTCGCTCGCTCGCTCGCTCGCTCGCTCGCTCGCTCGCTCGCTCTCTCGCTTCGCTCGCTCGCTCGCTCGCTCGCTCGCTCGCTCGCTCGCTCGCTCGCTCTCGCTCGCTCGCTCGCTCGCTCGCTCGCTCGCTCGCTCGATCGCTCGCTCGCTCGCTCTCGCTCGCTCGCTCGCTCGCTCGCATCGCTTCGCTCCTCGCTCGCTCGCTCTCGCTACGCTCGCTCGCTCCTCGCTCCTGCTCGCTCCGCTCGCTCGCTCGCTCGCTCGCTCTCGCTCTACTCGACATACGCAGCTACCGGCATCGAACTCGCCTCGCTCGCTCCTCCTCGCTCGCTCGCTCGCCTCGCTCGACTCGCTCGCTCGCTCGCTCTCGCTCGCTCGCTCGCTCGCTCGCTCGCTACGCTCGTCGCTCGCTCGCTTGCGACCTCGCTTCGCTCGCTCGCTCGCTCCTCGCTCGCTCGCTCTCGCTCGCTCGCTCGCTCGCTCGCTGCTCGCTCGCTACGCCTCGCTCGCTCGCTCGCAGCTCGCTCGCTGCTGCTCTCGCTCGCTTCGCTCGCTCGCTCGCTCGTCGCTCGCTCGCTCGCGTCGCTCGCTCGCTAGCTCGCGCGATCGCTCGCTCGCTCGCTTCGCTCCGACTTCGCTCGCTCGCTCCCTCGCTCGCGCGCTAGCTCGCTCAGCTCGCCTCGCTCGCTCAGCTCGCTCCCTGGGGGGGCGCTCGCTCCTCGCTCGCTCGCTCGCTCGCTCTCCTCGCTCGCTCGCTCGCTCGTCGTCGCTCGCTCGCTCGCTCGCTCGCTCGCGCTCGCTCGCTCGCTCGCTCGCTCGCTCGCTCGCTCGCTCGCTCGCTCGCTCGCTCGCTCGCTCTCTCGCTCGCTCGCTCGCTCGCTCTCTCGCTCGCTCGCTCGCTCGCTCGCTCGCTCGCTCGCTCGCTCGCTCGCTCGCTCGCTCGCTCGCTCGCTCGCTCGCTCGCTCGCTCGCTCGCTCGCTCGCTCGCTCGCTCGCTCGCTCGCTCGCTCGCTCGCTCGCTCTCGCTCGCTCGCTCGCTCGCTCGCTCGCTCGCTCGCTCGCTCGCTCGCTCGCTCGCTCGCTCGCTCGCTCGCTCGCTCGCTCGCTCGCTCGCTCGCTCGCTCGCTCGCTCGCTGCTCGCTCGCTCGCTCGCTCGCTCGCTCGCTCGCTCGCTCGCTCGCTCGCTCGCTCGCTCGCTCGCTCGCTCGCTCGCTCGCTCGCTCGCTCGCTCGCTCGCTCGCTCGCTCGCTCGTCCTCGCTCGCTCGCTCGCTCGTGCTCCTCGCTCGCTCGCTCGCTCTCGCTCGCTCGCTCGCTCGCTCGCTCGCTCGCTCGCTCGCTCGCTCGCTCGCTCGCTCGCTCGCTCGCTCGCTCGCTCGCTCGCTCGCTCGCTCGCTCGCTCGCTCGCTCGCTCTCGCTCGCTCGCTCGCTCGCTCGCTGCTCGCTCGCTCGCTCGCTCGCTCTCTCGCTCGCTCGCTCCTCGCTCGCTCGCTCGCTCTCTCGCTCGCTCGCTCGCTCGCTCGCTCGCTCGCTCTCGCTCGCTCGCTCGCTCGCTCGCTCGCTGCTCGCTCGCTCGCTCGCTCGCTCGCTCTCTCG